>NC_091301.1:8335806-8368306 GCF_038502225.1 Cherax quadricarinatus
TTAGTCGACTGGTGTGGGTCGCATCCTGGGACACTGACCTAAGGAGGCCTGGTCACAGACCGGGCCGCGGGGGCGTTGACCCCCGGAACTCTCTCCAGGTAAACGGGTTGCCCTTTTAGCTAGTATCAAGTAGGTAGGAATCAAGGAGTTGGTCGACTGTTGTGGAATAGCAGGTAGGAAACCGGCATTCAGTCAATGTTGCTTTTCACTGTGTCTTAGGCGATTGACTGGCAAGGGTATATATGCCATATGCCGATATCTTTTTTACGAACGCGAAATAAACAAGATGCATTTCTGTGGATCAGCGATTCAAAAAAGGTATCCCCCATATCCCTTACATCCGGCCCTTTTCTTTCGCAATGCACGCGAAATGAATAAGACAGAAAAGTCATGAAAGTCTAATGCGTAATAAATAAATAATTATATACGCATGTGTGTGGGTATGTATGTTTATGTATGCATGTATATATAAAGATTTTATGCGTATGTGTGTTTATGCGCTGCCACATGCACGCTTTTGTGCATATGCCTATTTATGTATAGATATACTTGTTCGTATACGTACATGTTCATGTATACATGATCTCTTCAGCTGGAATGAACAAGGTATGAGTTACATGTCATCATGAATAAGCTGCACCTGACCTCCCATGATGTCACCACGAACGGATACCACTTTACATTGATTGATTTGACCCTGACAGGTCTGACTTTCATTGTCCTCACTATACCCAGCGATGACTTTATTGCCCAGCATTTTGCAGAAGTGACTTTTGACTCGCGAGTTATCCTGTTAAAATTAACGTCCCACAGATAAAGTTTGAAGGTGATGCAGTATGGCTGGTGTCACCAATGCATCTCTCTACATAATAATTATATTTACATGCCTATTTTAGCTACAGTAACGTACATGACCGAATACAGTACCAGTTGTGGCTACAGTCACGTACATAACAGAACGCAATACCAGTTTTAGCTAAAGTAACGTACATGACAGAATACAATACCAGTTCTGGCTAGACAGATGCATGACAACGTAATACTACACTAACGTAGCTACACTAACGTACATGACACGACATAATGATGTCTGTGTTGCTTGTTCTAACATATGTTTTTTTCTGTTTGTGTACATCCTTAAACTTCCAATTTGTTACGCATATTTGTTTTCCTGTCATTGACTCTCACCGGAGAATATACACACCATTGTCAACATTGTCATCTGGTTCGGTTTTAACTACTAATCTGTTGATTGTGTTGATTGTATCCGTAAAGTATATTAAAGTCCACTCGATGACAAATATATCATATTCTTTTATCTTTTTAATTTAAAGTAGCATTTGTTACATTTTTCTTTTGTTCAAATTTGTATTTTGTAAATATGTTTTCAGGCTACGGAATGACACTGCGAAATAATCCAATGTGAGTAATCTAGAGATTTAAAAGATTACTGATAGAGAGAGTGGTAGGAAAGAAAATACTCAGTTTAAGTGAGACATTTCAAATTATTTTTGGTTCTTTTCTTCTAGGTTATGGGTCGTATAACCTGGGATGGCAGTCGCGATAAACTCTCGGGATCATCGACGATACAAATTTCTTTTTTTGTACTCGTTGTCCAAGAGAAATAGTGAATGTATGCGCTCGAGTGCTGGTCTTTTCTACACACTGCTGTCATAAACATTACCGTCCAACCGGCTGATCAGAACATCTATGAACGCCAAACATCCTTCCCATAGAAGGTTGAAAATGAGAGAAAAATATTAAAAGCGAAGCCCTTTTAGCCACATTGAAATGTCATGCGCATTTTGATTTGCTCCTGAAGTATATTACAGTTCGATTTCGATGCAATGGATACATTAATTTACTATGAATAGGGCTTAAAGGATTTCCTATGGCTAAACTGTAGGTTGACTTGCAAAATAAAACCACCTCAAAACTACGTATTCAAACGTAATGGACTGATTACATCGTCTTCACATCTCTTCTGCTTCTTCCAACTTTTCTGTACCCGGCTGAAGAAGCCTACTGTGTTGGCGAAGCGTTTCGAAATAAAGGCACCTAACACTTGCGTTTATGTCTTACCTAACAAAATAAAACCGCTAACTGCAAAGACCTTATATCGACACATCTCACTGATTAGATCAGTTTACCTACTGATGTCGTTAAACCTAGGTTCGATTTGGCAAGACTCGTTCTGATAGCTTATAGTTTCTTCAGTAGGAGCCTTAATAATGACCGTATTAATAACAAGTTTCCCAATTAACAAGTCTAAACTGTTCAAGTGTTCATTGAAGTTCTGCATGAACCATACGTTTGTAATCACAGAAATGGATTTACAGTCGCCTCGTTCGGCGAAGCGATCATTGCTTTTATAAACCAAGTTCGCAGGGCATCATATTAATAGCATACAACACCAACTAACTGATAAATAAAACGTGTGCAACACGTAGGTAAGCGTATTGCAATTTACTTAATTGTTGCACATGTCTCTTACTCATCATTGCAAAGGTTGCCTGAGGACTACTACAAGTACGTTTTTTTTTATTATTCCCGCTGCTGCTGCCTGCTGCTCCTCGTCGCTCAAAAGCAAACAGAGGTTCTGGCTCCCCGTTAAATCAGTGGACGTAAATACCCAACCGGCCATTGTAGCGAAGCCGGACACCCCCCTCAGCGGGAATTATAGGCCCTGTAGCCCCGTCAGGCCGTCTGTCCATTTAGCTTTATCGGAAAGTAACTGGTTAACCGATGACCACCGCCGCTCCTCTCTTGTTGCATTGATCAAGACCTTCCCATAAAGAAGATTGATAGAACGAGGGAGGGGACGAGATGGAGAGGGAACGGTGCAAGAGAGGGGAAAGTGTGGATGGTGAGAGAGGGGAGAGAGAGAGAGAGGAAACGGTGGGAGTGAGGACGGAGAGAAACGATGTGAGAAAGTGTGGAGGATAAGAGATTTGGAAGAGGGATCGGCGAGACTGGAGAAGAGATGAGACGGTGAGAAAGAGGAGACGGCGAAATAGAGAGACAGATAGATAGATACGTAGATAAATAGATAGATAGATAGATAGATAGATAGATAGATAGATAGATAGTTAGAGATAGAGATAGAGAGAGAGAGAGAGAGAGACAGAGAGAGAGAGAGAGAGAGAGAGAGAGAGAGAGAGAGAGAGAGAGAGAGAGAGAGAGAGAGAGAGAGAGAGAGAGAGAAGGAAGAGGGGACGGAACATATTTTCATTTATTCATTTATCAAAATTTAATACACTCGAAGTGCGTAGCTACGCTATACGAGTTTCATTTTGGGAGCGCAAGCATTCTATATTTATCCCATCTGTTAAATTCCATCACATAGCATGGGGCTCCACTCAGTAAGCAGAACAGTGTGTCACCACGATTATTATTATTATTATAATCAAAAAGAAGCGCTAAGCCACAAGGGCTATACAGCGCTGCAGGGTAGGGAAGGAAGCGAGGGTATGTGTCACCACGAGAGCAGCAGCTACGGTAACTCACAGAGTTCCGTTCCATCAGAGCTGCAGACGATACTGTGGACCAGAAGAGAAAGGAGAACAAGATGGAATAACCAGTCTGCACTCGTGAAGCTGCTGGAGCGCCCAGCTTTGAGGGATACCTGCAGTATTCCTGGGGAGAGGGGTGTCATATGGGATTCAATCACGGATTCGGGAATAAACACACTCGTTGGATAGCTCGGTAACTTATAATGACGTTAAAATGAGGAGCGCCATAGCCTGACCTGTCTCCTTCCTAAAGTCTCGTCTTGAACTCCCCTGCACAGTGCCTGGAGGGCATTCAAAGAGGTCATGGCGTCATGCTGGGTCAGCAGCGAGTCACATAACGGTCAGTGATATAACAGTCAGTGATTCACGCAGGGAGGCGGTGAATCAGTAACGGTTACTATGAGTACAGTAGTACACAGTACTAACATGCTAGGGATAACTACACAAGTATATCACATAGAAAATCAGTAACACTACTGACAGGGAATGTTCCGGGCGTCATCGCCCCCTCTACTCGGTCCATGACCAGTCCACAGCCATTAGTTTTTGTCATGCCACCAGTAGTTATGCGGTGTCGAGGCTGTGTGTACTCACCCTTCAAAAATATGAAAAAAAACTATAAAAATACTAAAAATGCAAAATCAATGCAAAACCACTACAAAAAATACCTTAATAACACTACAAAAATATGCAAAAAAATCACTACAAAAACAGTACAATAGCACTGGAAAAATCGCTATATTCTCACCTACATGTGGTTGCAAGGGTCCAATCACAGCTCCTGGCCCCGGAATATTCGATTGTGTGTGTGTGTGTGTGTGTGTGTGTGTGTGTGTGTGTGTGTGTGTGTGTGTGTGTGTAACTAACTTGTGCATATCGAACAGATTTTTCTTATTTACTAAACCTAATAAATTAAGTTTTTACCTACTTGTCGTATGCAATATCGGTATTTCCCGGGAATTTAATAAAACCTCAAACGCATGAAATATGTTATTTAGCATTTTGGCGATCACTGGTAACACAATTACCGATTTTATTATGGTAATACGATAGTCATGGTGTTAATAGATGCAGAGTTTTCCAGACTCCCGTTCATATTCTCGTGGAAAAAAAAATCTTGTGCCAGATAGCATCATATTGCTATTGTTTTTTTTTTTATTTGATGCTTATGTGTTACTTATTATTCCTTTTTTTATTGACTTTTAGCATAAATCATTATGGTTCCCCGTGTTTTTTGACTACGCGGATTTAAGGACCCATAGAAATAATCCCGAGACTACACTTGTCATTTTCTGTTCACATCAGTGGCTGAAAATGTGTAAATATTTGTGGCAACACTCGAGACAATTATTTGAGACGTCTCGCCACATAAGGCTTTTTCAATCATAATCGAAAAAGTCATTGGAAATGGGGGGAAAAAAGTAAACGAAGAGAAGTGAGAACTGTACACCGCAGTCACACCCTCTCTTCTGTTGCAATAAATGTGCAAACACACACACACACACACATACAACAATGTCTCTTTCAATAACCGTCTTGATTGTGCATATGTCTTTTATATCCCCCAGTCTGTCAGTAACAACATTCCGGAACTTGGGTAAACTCTTGCCTCTATGCAGAGATTTACGATAAAAAGCCAAGTCAATACCGTCCCTCTTATAGTAGAAGCAAATAGAAGTTTGGTAACCTACCATCTTCCTCCCGGTCTACTAAATACTTAATGCTGGGAACTGGATCAGTAAAAATATTCCAGATACCTTAAAATCCCTGTCCTTCTTTCCATACCTCAAAAAACGACATCAGTACATCTGTACCATGATATGGAGGTCTGAGAACGAAAGGCACAATACCGTGACTGGAACACAATACCAATAGCCTACACATAGGAGAGAGAGAAGGTGATGATGACGACGTTTCGCTCCGACTTGGACCATTTACACGTCACACTGACGTTTCGGTCCAAGTCGGACTGAGTCGTCGTATGTGCAGGTTATTTGTGTATGAGGTTTCACCCACGGCATGATATACTGCTTTCAAAGTCAATGTGAAGGCTGGAGGGATCGGAGCGAGTGTGAGAGAAAACACATTAGCAGGAGCCTTATTATCTAGGCCAGCACAATTAGGTAATAAAAAAAGAAAGCTAGATGAACACAATTAGGAAAGCAAACACAGGCGAGGACAGCGAGGTGAGGATATAGATGCAGTACATTGGCCATCACTTGTATCCGGCAGCTATTATTCCCGACGTGAAGAGAGGCTTTTCCAATATTCATCCCGACCATCGCTTGGAGGGCACCTCACGCTAGGAAATGAAATTCATAACGGTGCAAATAACTCACTGGAAAAATATATATATATATATATATATGGAACCAAGCTACACTTCCAGTCAGACTAGGAGGCATTGGTGTCCGCAAGTCATCACAGATTGCGTTACCTGCTTTTCTGTCCTCGTGTATTGCATCCAGAGAGCTTGTAGCAGCGATTCTCCCTGAACATCTTAGGGACAAGATAGGAGTCCAGGACCAAAAATTCATTGACGGAGCAATGATCTGGGATAATCTAACGGGCTCTGGAGCCAGACCTGCTCCCCCCAACAATTACAAACAATCGCACTGGGATGGTCCAATAGTGGAAAATATTGCCTCAACAATGCTTCAGAGTGTGTCAGGGAAGGATAGAGCCCGCCTCCTGGCAGTGAGAGCCCCTCATGCTGGGGACTTTCTGTTGGCTGTTCCCAACTCCAGCCTTGGCACACGTCTCGACCCACAGACCATCCGCATCGGTGTTGCCCTTCGACTTGCCGCCCCTATTCTCGCCGAACACAGGTGTATTTGTGGGAGTGAAGCAGCAGACCGATTCGGGTACCATGGTCTTGTGTGCCGTAAATCCGAGGGAAAGATTACAAGACATGAGGAGGTTAATAACATTATCAAGAGGAGCCTCACAACAGCTGGATGCCCAGCAGTAAGGGAGCCACCCCAACTATGCAGATCTGATGGCAGCCAGAAGCGTCCAGATGGTATCACCCTTCAAGCCTGGACAGATGGGAAGCAGGTGGTGTGGGACTATACATGTGCATCTACCTTGGCTGATACCTATCTCCAATACACCAGGGAGGAAGGAGGGGCAGCTGCCAGCTTCAGGGAGTCCCAAAAGTCTAGAAAATATGGAGAACTTGCCCATCATTATATGTTTGTTCCCATAGGCTCAGAGACCCTTGGCTCATGGGGAAAGAGTGCATCTAAATTCCTTAAGGAGCTGGGAAAAAGACTCATCAGGGTAACTAGGGATCCCAGGGCAGCTAGTTTTCTGTTCCAGCGGCTCAGTGCGGCTGTTCAAAGGGGTAATGCCTGCTGTATTTTGGGCACACGCCCCAGCTCTGAGGAGCTGGATGAGATTTTCGCCTTATAATCGGTGATACACACGTAACAACATGTACCGTATATGCCACCTTTATATCAACAATGTATCTCTTAAATATATGTATGTATATATATATATATATATATATATATATATATATATATATATATATATATATATATATATATATATATATGCAAAACAACCACTCTGAAAGAATAGAGAAATTCCAAGCGCTTTCGTGACTACTCACATTATCAAGGAACTATGAAAGTAAAGCATCCAAGGAAGCTATATAAGGGGTCTGGCCAGCACCTCACTATCAGATCCCACAACGGTTAAACACCTGACGCGCGCCGACCCAACTTGGATAGGATCTTTGCACAACTCACCCCACAAACTATTCTACCCAAGAAAATTTAAAAATTATTTGTCCACTGTATTATTAAATTCTTCCCAAATTCTATTAATTATAAATGGATCTAATTTATATAAACCAAAGGAAATATTCATATTATTGTCAAAACTGCTTTTTATGAAACAAGATTCAATTATATTCCTGTCGACCATGGACTTGCTTGATACTACTTTCTCAACTTTTTGAAAATCAATTGGATGGTTAAAATCTCTTACATGAATAAATAGAGCATTGGAATCTTGTCCAGTTCTAATGCTATATTTATGTTGTTTTAATCTTAGTTCGAGATTTTTACCAGTTTGACCGTAATAAACTTTATCGCAAATGTAAGATAAAGTTTATTACGGTCAAACTGGTAAAAATCTCGAACTAAGATTAAAACAACATAAATATAGCATTAGAACTGGACAAGATTCCAATGCTCTATTTATTCATGTAAGAGATTTTAACCATCCAATTGATTTTCAATAAGTTGAGAAAGTAGTATCAAGCAAGTCCATGGTCGACAGGAATATAATTGAATCTTGTTTCATAAAAAGCAGTTTTGACAATAATATGAATATTTCCTTTGGTTTATATAAATTAGATCCATTTATAATTAATAGAATTTCGGAAGAATTTAATAATACAGTGGACAAATAATTTTTAAATTTTCTTGGGTAGAATAGTTTGTGGGTGAGTTGTGCAAAGGACCTATCCAAGTTGGGTCGGCGCGCGTCACGTGTTTAACCGTTGTGGGATCTGATAGTGAGGTGCTGGCCAGACCCCTTATATAGCTTCCTTGGATGCTTTACTTTCATAGTTCCTTGATAATGTGAGTAGTCACGAAAGCGCTTGGAATTTCTCTATTCTTTCAGAGTGGTTGTTTTGCATATTCTGAAATCACCTGTTTACTGTGATCTTAGTGCATATATATATATATATATATATATATATATATATATATATATATATATATATATATATATATATATATATATATATATATATATATATATATATATATATATATATATATATATATATGTATATATATATGTCATTGAAGCTCATGTGGTATATTAAAGGTAGAATGTATGGAAAGTGTACGATGAAATTCTGTGCTGCCAATATAAGGAACGTCTCTGTATCTACCGTGTTTCCATTAAAATTACTATTATTATTGCAATTACTATTATTATTATTAATTGTACTTCCTAGTTCACGTACCACCTCCGTCTGTAGGTTCAAGTAACACCTCCACCACCAGCCTTTGTTCCAGGAAACACCTCCGGGAGCTACCGCTTTGGTAAATGCATCGAGGGATCGTAACCAGAGACTCGCTTCAATAACTGACCTTGGTACCGAATATTCCTATTATTATTAGTATTATTATTATTATTATTATTATTATTATTATTATTATTACCATAGTGAGGTAGCACCAAACTCGTTGTGGGGGTCATTCAGCGTCTGGGAAATCAGAAGCAATCAGATATGACCCAAGAAAGAGGAAGGCATAACTGCAATTCTTTTTGATCAAGAGCCCTTCGCCGGCATCAAGGCGCCTTCCTTGAAGAGCTCGGCATGAATACCTGCATTTAAAAAGGAGTTTATTTTCCCTCCTGCGAACGAACCTTTTATAAATGGGAATCACTTGACAAGCGCGAGTGATCAATACCATTCGGACGTAATCACTCGCGTTGCTGGATAACAAAAACAGAAAAAAAAATGCGAAAGTGCTGGCGAATTCGTGTGGCTTTCTTACTCTGCAGAGGAGGAGAGGAAGGTGTATGTGGGACAATTAGCGAATCAATCACCTTGCCTTAATTATCGTGCCCGTTAATGATCTCGTTAGGGAGTGGAAGAACTACGCAATTACGCTTTTGGTTGTGTAGGTTCGTAGTAATGGGTCGACTTTGTGCGCTGCGAGTTATTTATGGACCTCCTCGTTAGCTGAGTAAGAAGTGAAGAAGCTAAATTTTGGATTCTGAAGATTGCGCTCTCTCGCTCTCTCGTTCTCGAGCTCTCTCGCTTTCTCGCTCTCTTGTTCTCCAGCTCTCTCGCTCTCTGCACTTGGAACCTTCTCTGTGCCGACTGAAGAATTTCTTTGCTGAATGATTTGATGTTTTCCTCCCCTGAAAAGTCCTGAAGTATGGAGGACCAGCAACGCCTCTCTACCTTGGACACACAGGCAAGTAAACCAAAAAGGAAGCACAGCAGGTGGGGAAGGAAGGGTCCAGATTGTAAAAGTGGAAACTATGAAAGAATGAGAGAATTCGTGGACGCAGCACAAAGGGAAAGGAAATGCTTTTTAGAAAAATACAACTAATGGAGATGATGGAAAACCTAACTTGAAACAAAGCCATACCACGGGCAGTGCTTGAACTCACGGTTAGTGAGTCGTCAAACTCCAGACCGACGCGTTAGCCACTGGGTCAGCTGGCTACAGTAAGATGCATCCAACTAGGTATATTTATACACCATAGGAAAGTTAACGTAGGCGCCACTGTGACTACAAATGCAAGTATATAAATATACTTAGTTGGTATATTTATACACTTGGATGAATCTTATAGTAGCCAGCTGGCCCAGAGGCTAACGCGTCGGTCTGGGATTTTACGACTCACTAACCGGGAGTTCAAGCCCCACCCGTGGTATGGTTAGTTTGCAATCGTGTCATTACGATTTCGTGAGACCTAACTGGAAAGTTCAAGGAGGCAGAGAAGAAAATCATGCCCAAAAGAAGAATCAGTGGAAGGAGCAGAAAGAACTCATGGTTCATGCAAAGATATTGAGAAGCAAAAATTAGAAAATGCAAGAGAACAGTAAACATACAGAAAACTAAGGACATGAAGCAACCAAGAAACAAATAGTATAAGCAGATAAGAGACGAGAGAGAGAGAGAATAGAATTTTACTGCCAGTTTGTAAATGACGTAGCAACGATAGCTTCAATGAAACCCAATTTCCGTACTACCGCTACTACTACTACTACTACTACTACTACTACTACTACTACTACCACAACTACTATTCCTATCACATGTACTACTACTGCTGCTACATACCCTATATATACCCTCTGTGTCCCCGTATTGCTTGTAACGGCTTGATAAAGCTACTGGAGAGCAAAACGTTGCCACAGTAAAATATCACATTAGTTGCACTTGTGTCCTTGATCCAAACAACAAATGGAAACGAAACTGGTCCATAATTACATCACAAAAAAAAAAAAACAGTATTATAAGACGAGATAATTAAGAGTGAAGGAAGTGGAGTAAAGGTAACCAGGCATGCCAAGGAAGTCGAAGCGGAGCTAATAAGTAGAAGACAGGAAATACAACAGATCAAATAATACCTGACAGTAAGAAGTCGAAGAATAATTGTTAGATAAAAGGACACAAGTGCAACTAATGTGAAATTTTACTGTGGCAACGTTTCACTCTCCAGGAGCTTTGCCAAGCCGTTCCAGGACAAGAATAATTGTCCTGGAAAAAGCGTCAAACCAGCCAAGGGTGTCATGCGAGGCTACACACGGATGTGCTGGGAGGGAGAGTTAAGAGAAGCTGGTGCATCCTTGCTCACTGATGATGCCAAATTAATAGAGAATATAAGACTCTTAAATAATTAATAGAATATAATTAACAGATAATGTAAGACTAATATATTTAATATAATGAAAGAATCTAATATAATTTATAAAGAGTTTAATTAATAGAGAATTTAATTAATTGAGAATTTAATTAATAGAGAATATAATTAAGAGAGAATTAATTAATAGAGACAATAAGAGATAAAGAGAAGGCTACAACAGTTCCTGGACAAAACTGCAGTTTTGTCCAGGTTATGACTCAACGATATTAGAAATGAAAGTATGGAACGTATAGCCGAAATTAAATCAAATGTAATCAATATGAATGTAACAGAGACTTGAAAGTTCTTGTTAGCAGCCACCTGACGACATGAGAGGTCTGTCGGTGTTAGCAATATGCATGTGATGAAAATGGTTTTGAAAAACCCATAAGTTGAAGAATGAGACACGTGTGCAACGTTTGGGAATATTTATTGAGGAAACGTTTCGCCAGCCCGTGGCTTCTTCAGTCCAATACAGAGAATGATAGAGGAAGATGAGGAGGATCATGAGGTGATCAGTCCCTCTGGGGAAGGTAAAGATTGAGACAATAATGAATCATATGGGAATCCGTATTAAGGAAACTTTTCGCCTCACAGTGGCTTCATCAGTCCAATACAACCCAGAAAGCGGTAAGCAGAGGAGGAGTTTGAGGTAATCAGTCTCTCAGCCTGGAATCGGTGTGTTCAGTCCATCACTCTCGTAGAAAGTACAGGAAATGGTCGGAGAAGTGGCTTATATACTGTAGTCAGGACGAAGACCTACTTGCACCATGGGATCTTGATACAAGGAATTCTTCAATAATTGTCCAACCTTCGGACAAGTACACTAGTGGATGGTTCCACTGTGATCCCGCCTCCTACTTCGACTCACCTGACTACAGTATATAAGCCACTTCTCCGGCCGTATGCTGTACTTTCTACAGGAACGATGGACTGAACACATTGATTCCAGGCTGAGGGATTGATTACCTCCAACTTCTCCTCTCCTTTCCTTTTCTACTTTGTGTTGAACCGATGAAGCCAATATGTAACTTTGAACCTTCTTATAGACTGATAGTTCACTTAATCGTTATTTTAGATATTAATTTCTCCTTGACTGGTGGTGTACAGGTGACATGCAACCTGAATGCCCCTCGTATAGCCAATAAGCTTTAGATCCAATACACCAAGTCCCTAGGCTATGCTACAATGATACATAGGGAGTAAAAAGTGATTTATTCTATTCAGCTCAGTTTTGATCTCCATATTACATCACGGACTTAACTGAAAAACGTAGAAAGATTACAAGGTTAATTCCCGGTGTCGGGACTCGTTGTCAAAAATAGTTTCAGGGCGTTAAACTTGCGCTTGCTTAGAAAAAAAGGGCGTAGAGTGAGGTGGGATGTTAATGAAGTAAATGAATGCTGTTGATCTCTGCCCAAGAGACAACACGCAGCAGTAGATTCGAACACAATGGGTTTTGAAATTATGTAGGAAAGCCCGTTTTTTGTAACAGTACTAGTCAATGGAAATATCTTAGGCTAGGTACAATACTTGGGTGACTAGGGACGATATTGGGGTGGCTAGGAATGATACTGTGGTAGGTAGGGACGATACTGGGATGGCTAGGTACAATACTGGGGTGACTAGGGACGATACTGGGGTGGCTAGGGACGATACTAGGATGGCTGGAGACGATACCAAGGTAAATGAAAACCATAAGTCAGCTCTAATATAGTATTGCATGAAATGCATTTATCAAGTGGACGTAGAGAGACGCGTCCCAACTAAAGCTTTTCTGCAACATGCGCACTTGTCATCTCACTTGTCGGTAATGCCAAGTGAGATGACAAGGCTACAGTGTCGGCAATGACTCCAAGTAGCTATGAATTTGATTTGATATTGTCCAACACCCGAAATCAAATAGGAAACGAAGCACCGAGCAATTTTCTTCGACTCACTGCAACCATTATTAGTGTTGACAGGAAGACTAGTACACACTTGTGAAAAAAAGGGCTCCACCAGACCTCTCATTAGTAGGTAAGAAATAAAGTAGCACTAGGTCAATAGACATTTTATATTGGCTATTCAACTTCGACTCTTTCTGTTCGTATTTATTCTATTTATTCTAGCATTTTATTTGTACGTTCTTCGTGGAACGTGGATAAAGTTTTTCTTATTCACTGTTCCTTCCCTCACCATCCCGAAAATAAGATTTTTTTTTTTTTTTACCATTGAAACTCTATTATAACCATAGAGAGTATGATTTTTTTTCCTTTGCTGTTTCCCCACTAGCCTAACCTAACCTAACCTAACCTAACCTAACCTAACCTAACCTAACCTAATCTAACCTAACCTAACCTAATCTAACCTAACCTAACCTAACCTAATCTAACCTAACGTAGCCTAGCCTAACCTAACCTAGCCTAACCTAACCTAGCCTAACCTAACCTAACCTAACCTAACCGAACCTAGCCTAACCTAACCTAACCTAACCTAATCTAATCTAACCTAACCTAACCTAACCTAATCTAATCTAACCTAACCTAGCCTAACCTAACCTTGCCTAACCTAACCTAGCCTAACCTAACCTAACCTAGCCTAACCTAACCTAGCCTAACCTAACCTAACCTAACCTAACCTAACCTAACCTAACCTAGCCTAACCTAACCTAACCTAACCTAACCTAACCTAACCTAGCCTAACCTAGCCTAACCTAACCTAACCTAACCTAATCTAACCTAATCTAACCTAACCTAACCTAGCCTAACCTAACCTAGCCTAACCTAACCAAGCCTAACCTAATCTAACCTAGCCTAACCTAACCTTGCCTAACCTAACCTAACCTAACCTAACCTAACCTAGCCTAACCTAACCTAACCTAACCTAAACTAACCTAACCTAACCTAGCCTAACCTAACCTAACCTAACCTAACCATACCTAGCCTAACCTAACCTAACCTAGCCTAACCTAACCTAGCCTAACCTAACCTAACCTAACCTAACCTAACCTAACCTAGCCTAACCTAACCTAACGTAACCTAACCTAGCCTAACCTAACCTAACCTAACCTAACCTAACCTAGCCTAACCTAACCTAGCCTAACCTAACCTAACCTAACCTAATCTAACCTAACCTAACCTAGCCTAACCTAACCTAGCCTAACCTAACCTAGCCTAACCTAACCTAGCCTAACCTAGCCTAGCCTAACCTAACCTAACCTAGCTTAACCTAACCTAACCTAACCTAACCTAACCTAGCCTAAGTTAAGCTAACCTAACCTTACCTAACCTAGCCTAACCTAACCTAACCTAACCTAACCTAACCTAACCTAACCTAACCTAACGTAGCCTAACCTAACCTATTCTAACCTAACCTAACCTAGCCTAACCTAACCTAACCTAGCCTAACGTAACGTAACGTAACGTAACGTAACCTAACCTAACCTAACCTAACCTAGCCTAACCTAACCTAGCCTAACCTAACCTAGCCTAACCTAACCTAGCCTAACTTAACCTAACCTAGCCTAACCTAACCTAGCCTAACCTAGCCTAGCCTAACCTAACCTAGCCTAGCTTAACCTAACCTAACCTAACCTAACCTAACCTAACCTAGCCTAAGTTAAGCTAACCTAACCTAACCTATCCTAACCTAACCTAACCTAGCCTAACCTAACCTAACCTAGCCTAGTCTAACCTAACCTAACCTAGCCTAACCTAACCTAACCTAACCTAACCTAGCCTAAGCTAAGCTAACCTAACCTAACCTAACCTAACCTAGCCTAGCCTAACCTAACATAACCGAACCTAACCTAACCTAGCCTAAGCTAAGCTAAGCTAACCTAACCTAACCTAACCTAACCTAGCCTAACCTAACCTAACCTAACCTAACCTAACCTAACCTAACCTAGCTTAACCTAGCCTAAGCTAACCTAACCTAACCTAACCTAACCTAGCCTAACCTAACCTAACCTAACCTAACCTAGCCTAACCTAACCTAGCCTAACCTAACCTAACCTAACCTAACCTAGCCTAAGCTAACCTAACCTAACCTAACCTAACCTAACCTAACCTATCTTTGCACTTATCTCTCTCGCTTTGGGGTCGCCACTTTTCCTGTTATTTGTATAATAACGATCGTGTCATGGTTTCCAGGCTTCGTATTATATGAATCCACACATTTAGCTGCCCATTCAAAGGCTAGTTGTTGCCCATTCAAAGGCTAGTTGTTGCCCTTTCAAAGGCTAGTTGTTGCCCATTCAAAGCCTAGTTGTTGCCCATTCATAGGCTAGTTGTTGCCCATTCAAAGGCTAGTTGTTGCCCATTCATAGGCTAGTTGTTGCCCATTCAAAGGCTAGTTGTTGCCCATTCAAAGGCTAGTTGTTGGCCATTCATAGGCTAGTTGTTGCCCATTAAAAGGCTAGTTGTTGCCCATTCAAAGGCTAGTTGTTGCCCATTCATAGGCTAGTTGTTGCCCATTCAAAGGCTAGTTGTTGCCCATTCAAAGGCTAGTTGTTGCCCATTCATAGGCTAGTTGTTGCCCATTCAAAGGCTAGTTGTTGCCCATTCATAGGCTAGTTGTTGCCCATTCAAAGGCTAGTTGTTGCCCATTCAAAGGCTAGTTGTTGGCCATTAAAAGGCTGGTTGTTACCCATTCAAAGGCTAGTTGTTGCCCATTCAAAGGCTAGTTGTTGCCCATTCATAGGCTAGTTGTTGCCCATTCAAAGGCTAGTTGTTGCCCATTCATAGGCTAGTTGTTGCCCATTCAAAGGCTAGTTGTTGGCCATTCATAGGCTAGTTGTTGCCCATTCAAAGGCTAGTTGTTGGCCATTCATAGACTAGTTGTTGCCCATTCAAAGGCTAGTTGTTGCCCATTCAAAGGCTAGTTGTTGCCCATTCATAGGCTAGTTGTTGCCCATTCAAAGGCTAGTTGTTGCCCATTCATAGGCTAGTTGTTGCCCATTCAAAGGCTAGTTGTTGCCCATTCAAAGGCTAGTTGTTGGCCATTCATAGGCTAGTTGTTGCCCATTAAAAGGCTAGTTGTTGCCCATTCAAAGGCTAGTTGTTGCCCATTCATAGGCTAGTTGTTGCCCATTCAAAGGCTAGTTGTTGCCCATTCAAAGGCTAGTTGTTGCCCATTCATAGGCTAGTTGTTGCCCATTCAAAGGCTAGTTGTTGCCCATTCATAGGCTAGTTGTTGCCCATTCAAAGGCTAGTTGTTGCCCATTCAAAGGCTAGTTGTTGGCCATTAAAAGGCTGGTTGTTACCCATTCAAAGGCTAGTTGTTGCCCATTCAAAGGCTAGTTGTTGCCCATTCATAGGCTAGTTGTTGCCCATTCAAAGGCTAGTTGTTGCCCATTCATAGGCTAGTTGTTGCCCATTCAAAGGCTAGTTGTTGGCCATTCATAGGCTAGTTGTTGCCCATTCAAAGGCTAGTTGTTGGCCATTCATAGACTAGTTGTTGCCCATTCAAAGGCTAGTTGTTGCCCATTCAAAGGCTAGTTGTTGCCCATTCATAGGCTAGTTGTTGCCCATTCAAAGGCTAGTTGTTGCCCATTCATAGGCTAGTTGTTGCATATTCAAAGGCTAGTTGTTGCCCATTCAAAGGCTAGTTGTTGCCCATTCAAAGGCTAGTTGTTGCCCATTCATAGGCTAGTTGTTGCCCATTCATAGGCTAGTTGTTGCCCATTCATAGGCTAGTTGTTGCCCATTCATAGGCTAGTTGTTGCCCATTCAAAGGCTAGTTGTTGCCCATTCAAAGGCTAGTTGTTGCCCATTCAAAGGCTAATTGTTGCCCATTCATAGGCTAGTTGTTGCCCATTCATAGGCTAGTCTGCTAATCATACAGGGGGTTACGCTCTTACAATATAACAATTATTATGCGTGACCCGCTAACCTAAGCTCTTGGATCCATGTGGTCAAAGATGTTGACCCATCCTGATTTAAGGATCTTGTTCATGGATTATCAAAATCCAGGTCACGACCCAGACTTAGGTCGCAGCTAAACCCAAACCCCATAACGAAAAACCGTAAACTGTCAACGCAAGTGAGAACAAACGTGAAAAGTGGCAAGACAGAAATAACAGTAAACCACACATTGTAACCCTTAGAGAGAATAAACTTGACTTGATTTGATTTGAACTGTTGTATTGTCTATAAGTGATAAGTGAAGCTCGATCTTAACACGTGTACACGAAGCTTTGGTATCTTATTAGTTCTCACAAATTATTATTATTATTATTATTATTATTATTATTATTATTATTATTATTATTATTATTATTATTATTGTTATTCTTGCAGAGGTGCAAATTTTAAATTTTATTGAAATTTAAAAATAAATAGAATCGTTGGATTTAAATCAACAACAGGAGAATATCTTTTCTGGTAGGCTTCAAACTTTCAGAGTTCTCGGGTATTATTGAAATAAAGCTTGGCTTTCACTTTGAGCTGAGTAAATTTTAATTTGCCAATTTCACTAAATAAATTGGTATCCATGTACTAACCAGAATTTAGCTCCTCCAACACTGAGTGCTGCTAGTGTATCGTAACTGGTGCTATTTTGTCCACCGAATTTGGTCTGAGTGCCAATTTTGACTATTATAAATACAATTGCAATTGTTTTTATTAAAAACACGAATTTTCTGTCGTTATGAGATCCTTTAGGTTCTGATGAGCCAGTGAAAAACATTAAATGAAGCGATCACCATACGCAGCTTCTGCGGTAGGCACGATCGACAAGGGTTGAGATACTTTTTTCTCTCTCAGTTTTAGGCTGCGATGAGCCAGTGAAACGCACTGAATGAAGCGATCACTACATACAGCTTCTGAGGTAGGCATGATCGACAAGGGTTGTGCGGCAGGAGCCCAGGAGCTATAAATGGACGCTTGTAAACACACCTGGGCGAGCACAGGGTGACGGACGCAGGCAACCTCAGACCTCATCTAGGATTCCTGATGTACAGGGAGCACACGATTCTCATGTCCTCCCTTCTACCCGCTGTTACTGCTCCGCCCACACACGCCCACGCACCCCCACCCATGCACATGCACGCCCACCTACGCCCACGCACGCCCACTCATAATTCTGGCTAGGGCACTACACCCTTACATTACTCAAGACTTATATAGATGGGAGAGATAAATTTATCCCAGAGAGCAATATTTCCAGTGTTCTGGTGCTTGTACTCTCTTGGTGTTCTGGTGCTTGTACTCTCTTGGTGTTCTGGTGCTTGTACTCTCTTGGTGTTCTTGTGCTTGTACTCTCTTGGTGTTCTGGTGCTTGTACTCTCTTGGTGTTCTGGTGCTTGTACTCTCTTGGTGTTCTGGTGCTTGTACTCTCTTGGTGTTCTGGTGCTTGTTCTCTCTTGGTGTTCTGGTGTTTGTACTCTCTTGGTGTTCTGGTGCTTGTACTCTCATGGTGTTCTGGTGTTTGTACTCTCTTGGTGTTCTGGTGCTTGTTCTCTCTTGGTGTTCTGGTGTTTGTACTCTCTTGGTGTTCTGGTGCTTGTACTCTCTTGGTGTTCTGGTGCTTGTACTCTCTTGGTGTTCTGGTGCTTGTACTCTCTTGGTGTTCTGGTGCTTGTACTCTCTTGGTGTTCTGGTGCTTGTACTCTCTTGGTGTTCTGGTGCTTGTACTCTCTTGGTGTTCTGGTGCTTGTTCTCTCTTGGTGTTCTGGTGTTTGTACTCTCTTGGTGTTCTGGTGCTTGTACTCTCATGGTGTTCTGGTGTTTGTACTCTCTTGGTGTTCTGGTGCTTGTTCTCTCTTGGTGTTCTGGTGTTTGTACTCTCTTGGTGTTCTGGTGCTTGTACTCTCTTGGTGTTCTGGTGTTTGTACTCTCTTGGTGTTCTGGTGCTTGTACTCTCTTGGTGTTCTGGTGCTTGTACTCTCTTGGTGTTCTGGTGCTTGTACTCTCTTGGTGTTCTGGTGCTTGTACTCTCTTGGTGTTCTGGTGCTTGTACTCTCTTGGTGTTCTGGTGTTTGTACTCTCTTGGTGTTCTGGTGCTTGTACTCTCTTGGTGTTCTGGTGCTTGTACTCTCTTGGTGTTCTGGTGCTTGTACTCTCTTGGTGTTCTGGTGCTTGTACTCTCTTGGTGTTCTGGTGCTTGTACTCTCTTGGTGTTCTGGTGTTTGTACTCTCTTGGTGTTCTGGTGCTTGTACTCTCTTGGTGTTCTGGTGCTTGTACTCTCTTGGTGTTCTGGTGCTTGTACTCTCTTGGTGTTCTGGTGTTTGTACTCTCTTGGTGTTCTGGTGTTTGTACTCTCTTGGTGTTCTGGTGTTTGTACTCTCTTGGTGTTCTGGTGCTTATACTCTCTTGGTGTTCTGGTGCTTGTACTCTCTTGGTGTTCTGGTGCTTGTACTCACTTGGTGTTCTGGTGTTTGTACTCTCTTGGTGTTCTGGTGCTTGTTCTCTCTTGGTGTTCTGGTGCTTGTACTCTCTTGGTGTTCTGGTGCTTGTACTCTCTTGGTGTTCTGGTGCTTGTACTCTCTTGGTGTTCTGCTGCTTGTACTCTCTTGGTGTTCTGGTGTTTGTACTCTCTTGGTGTTCTGGTGCTTGTACTCTCTTGGTGTTCTGGTGTTTGTACTCTCTTGGTGTTCTGGTGTTTGTACTCTCTTGGTGTTCTGGTGTTTGTACTCTCTTGGTGTTCTGGTGCTCGTACTCTCTTGCTGTTCTGGTGCTTGTACTCTCTTGGTGTTCTGGTGCTTGTACTCTCTTGGTGTTCTGGTGCTTGTACTTTCTTGGTGTTCTGGAGTTTGTACTCTCTTGGTGTTGTGGTGCTTGTACTCTCTTGGTGTTCTCGTGCTCGTACTCTCTTGGTGTTCTGGTGTTTGTACTCTCTTGGGGTTCTGGTGCTTGTACTCTCTTGGTGTTCTGGTGTTTGTACTCTCTTGGTGTTCTGGTGTTTGTACACTCTTGGTGTTCTGGTGATTGTACTCTCTTTGTGTTCTGGTGCTTGTACTCTCTTGGTGTTCTGGTGATTGTACTCTCTTTGTGTTCTGGTGCTTGTACTCTCTTGGTGTTCTGGTGCTTGTACTCTCTTGGTGTTCTGGTGTTTGTACTCTCTTGGTGTTCTGGTGCTTGTACTCTCTTGGTGTTCTGGTGTTTGTACTCTCTTGGTGTTCTGGTGCTTGTACTCTCTTGGTGTTCTGGTGTTTGTACTCTCTTGGTGTTTTGGTGCTTGTACTCTTTTGGTGTTCTGGTGCTTGTACTCTCTTGGTGTTCTGGTGTTTGTACTCTCTTGGTGTTCTGGTGTTTGTACTCTCTTGGTGTTCTGGTGTTTGTACTCTCTTGGTGTTTTGGTGCTTGTACTCTTTTGGTGTTCTGGTGCTTGTACTCTCTTGGTGCTCTGGTGCTTGTGCTCTCTCGGTGCTCTGGTGCTTGTACTCTCTTGGTGTTCTGGTGCTTGTACTCTCTTGGTGTTCTGGTGCTTGTACTCTCTTGGTGTTCAGGTGCTTGTACTCTCGACTTGGTGTTCTGGTGCTTGTACTCTCGACTTGGTGTTCTGGTGCTTGTACTCTCGTCCTTGTGCTCTGGTGCTTGTACTATCGTCTTGGTGTTCTCGTGCTTGTACTCTCGTCTCTGTGCTCTGGTGCTTGCACTCTCGTCTTGGTGTTCTGGTGCTTGTACTCTCGTCTTGGTGTTCTCGTGTTTGTACTCTCGTCTTGGTGTTCTGGTTCCTGTACTCTCGTCTTGGTGTTCTGGTGCTTGTACTCTCGACTTGGTGTTCTGGTGCTTGTACTCTCGTCTTGGTGTTCTGGTGCTTGTACTCTCGTCTTGGTGTTCTGGTGCTTGTACTCTCGTCTTTGTGTTCTGGTGCCTGTACTCTCGTCTTGGTGTTCTGGTGCTTGTACTCTCGTCTTGGTGTTCTGGTGCTTGTACTCTCGTCTTGGTGTTCTGGTGCTTTTACTCTCGTCTTGGTGTTCTGGTGCTTGTACTCTCGACTTGGTGTTCTGGTGCTTGTACTATCGTCTTGGTGTTCTGGTGCTTGTACTCTCGTCTTGGTGTTCTGGTGATTGTACTCTCGTCTTGGTGTTCTGGTTCCTGTACTCTCGTCTTGGTGTTCTGGTGCTTGTACTCTCGTCTTGGTGTTCTGGTGCTTGTACTCTCGTCTTGGTGTTCTGGTGCTTGTACTCTCGTCTTGGTGTTCTGCTGCTTGTACTCTCGTCTTGGTGTTCTAGTGCTTGTACTCTCGTATTGGTGTTCTGTTGCTTGTACTCTCGACTTGGTGTTCTGGTGCTTGTACTATCGTCTTGGTGTTCTGGTGCTTGTACTCTCGTCTTGGTGTTCTTGTGATTGTACTCTCGTCTTGGTGTTCTGGTTCCTGTACTCTCGTCTTGGTGTTCTTGTGCTTGTACTCTCGTCTTGGTGTTCTGGTGCTTGTACTCTCGTCTTGGTGTTCTGGTGCTTGTACTCTCGTCTTGGTGTTCTGGTGTTTGTACTCTCGTCTTGGTGTTCTGCTGCTTGTACTCTCGTCTTGGTGTTCTAGTGCTTGTACTCTCGTATTGGTGTTCTGTTGCTTGTACTCTCGTCTTGGTGTTCTGGTGCTTGTACTCTCGTCTTTGTGCTCTGGCGCTTGTACTCTCGTCTTGGTGTTCTGGTGCTTGTACTCTCTTCTTGGTGCTTACAGGAGCGAGCTATAGCTCCTTGGTCTTGTCCTTTCCTATTGGTACCTGTATACATGCGTCAATTCAAATTCGACTCTAGTTCCTGGACCCTCACACTCTCCTTTTTACGCTCACATACTTACATTAACTCAGGCTGGGCTATAGTTCCTGGGCCTTCACACTCTCCTACGGGTATTCACATCCGTGCAACACAATGTTCACGTATCCTCGGTTGCCAAATGATATAAAGAGATTTAGAAAATAGAATACAAAAAGAGATTTCTTAATAACGGTCATAATGTGAGTGTCGGGGGCGCCGTTCCCCCCGCTCCCCCTGGTCGCAACTACCGTGATAACGTAATTGCATCGACCACAGTCAACTGAGAGAATGAAAATCAATCAAGTCTTTTTTTTCATCAACCTTCATCTTTAGAGGCTTGAAGCTTTGTAAGAAGATGGTGGGGAGGGGAAAGATGCGGAGAAAGATGGGGAGGGGAAAGATGGGAAGAGGAAAAGATGGGGGAGGGAAAGATGGGGTGAAAGATGGGGGAGGAAAAGAGAAGAGAGGTGTAATAATAATAATAATAATAATAATAATAATAATAATAACAATAATAATAATAATAATAATAATAATAATAATAATAATAACAATAATAATAATAATAATAATAATAATAATAATAATAATAATAATAATAATAATAATAATAACAATAATAATAATAATAATAATAATAATAATAATAATAATAATAATAATAATAATAACAATAATAATAATAACAATAATAATAATAATAATAATAATAATAATAATAATAATAATAATAATAATAATAATAATAATAATAATAATAATAATAATAATAATAATAATAATAATAATAATAATAATAATAATAATAATAATAATAATCTTTATTTCTACAAGTACATGTACAAGGTATACAGGCTTAGCTGACATCAATTACATACTACTATATAGAAAGCTGCTTGTTATGCCGAGCATTTGTGCAAATTAGGTCAATTTTGTCCCAGGATGCGACCCACACCAGTCTACTAACACCCAGGTACCTATTTTATTGCTAGGTGAACAGGGACAGCAGGTGTCTTAAAGAAACACGTCCTAATGTTTCCAACCGTACCGGAGATCGAACCACGGACCTCAGTGTGTGTGACCTCAGTGCGCTAGCAATCGAGTTACAGGATATGACTGGGGAATGGGGAGAGGGGAAAGATGGGGAAATGGGGGAAGAGTGACGTGATGGGGGAAGGGAACTGAATGAGGTTCCACACGAAGAACGGAAGGAGGGTGCTGTGTGGCATTGGATCAAGAGCTCTTACCCAGCATCGAAGCATCCCTTTCACTCCCTATCCTACGGAAAAAGGAAAAATATGCGAAATACGCAATAAGAAAACACGCGAAAGACAGAACAAAAATAAAACGCGAAGTACGGAACCAGAAAAAACGCGAAACACGGAACAGGAGATATACGAGAAATACGGAACAAGGAAAAAAACGCAAAATACAGAACAAGAAAAAACGCGAAGCACAGAACAAGAGATAAACGCGAAATACGGAACAAGAAAAAACGCGAAATACGGAACAAGAAAAAAACGAGAAATGCGGAACAAGTAAAAAACAGGAAAACGGGAGCCTAAAAATAAGGCCAAACAGTAGAAAACGGGAATGATGGACTGATAATAGTGGTGTTGGGGGGATTATAAGGCAGAGGGGGAGAGGGAGGGGGAGGAAAGGGGGGGGATGGTGTGGTGTGTGTGTGTGTGACGCTGGAAGTAACAGTTTAGCCAATCACAGGACTTTTCTGTTTTATTACCGACCATTAGGCTAAAAACCCCACATTTTAGGCAATTCGACCCAGAAAAAAAAGGGACCACTTTTTTAAAAAGACAGAGACCGGGCACACACACACAAAAAATCTAGAGTAATTGTAAGAGAGTTTTCAGGGAGGATCTTCCTTCCCTGAGGTGACTGGTACTTACTGAGAGAGGGAGGGAGGGAAGGAGGGGGGGAGGGAGGGAGGAAGAGTGAGAGGGGAAACAAAGAGTAAGGGGGAGAGAGAGAGAGAGAGAGAAGGGAGACAAATAGAAAGGGAGGTAAATAGAAAGATATAAGAAAAGGGGAGGATGGATGTAGGGAGGTAGAGAGCGAGAGGGGAAAAGAAGGCAGGAAGAGAGAGGGAGAAGAAGATAAGGAAGAGAGGGAGACAATAAAAATTCAGGGTTTGACAAGATTAGGTTAAGGATCCCTAGCTTTATTGACAAGCTATTTACAGGTTAAGGATTCCTAACTTCATTGACAAGCTAAGAGCTGTTACTTACATCAGCTCATTTGAAAGCATATTTATTGTTATGAAACATACAAGTAGGGAACAGGATGAAGTTGGAGCCATCTGTGGGCCAGCATTTTCATCTGATCAACTGACTCTATCTCGTTGACATCATAATGCTGTACGAATGTGTTCCATACTCGAGTCATCCTGGGCCTAAATGATCTCAGATGAAGTGATGTTCTGGAGAAGGGTACAGCCAGAGTGAAGTTGCTGCTTTCTGCCCGTCTTGTGGTATAGAAACTTGCTTCACGCTGTCCTCGAAGTGGATCCAAGTGTGGTACTTTGACAGTATTGGCCTTGTACATAACAGTAATGCCACCCAAATCCCTCCTGTGTTGAAGACTCTGCTGAAATGACAGATCTATCCAGGATTGGTCCAGGCGAGAGATGAGATGTCTTGCCCTGTTCTCTACTCTGTCAAGCAGTCGCAGATGAGAAGGGGGGGGGGGGAAGGCGAACCAAGAAAGTGGAACATACTCAAGGTGTGAGCGTACTTGTGCCTCGTACAAAATCTTGCAACCCCTGCTATCAAGCAGATGCGAGATACGGAGAGGTGCTGCAAGCTTCCTGGATGCCTTGTTTGCAAGATTTACAACGTGGTTTTTCGTGGTCAGTTTGGAGTCAAATTTCACCCCAAGGATATCAACTTCTTCTCCAGGTGCCAACACCCTCCCAGTTATCCTTACTACTGCACCGGCATTACCATCTTGGTGCCTAGAGATCATCATCATTTGTGTTTTCTCAGGTGCAAATGTTACTTGCCATCTATTTCCCCAAGCTGATATAGCTCTTAGCTAGTGATTGATGTAGATTAGAGCAGCTGGCAGTTCTTTTCTTGGATAAGTGAATGTCAGTGTACAGTCGTCTGCACATGCATGGGATTCTGGGATGAGATGAAGGTCACTGAAGTAGACATTCCATAACAATGGTCCCAGAGCACTTCCTTGTGGAACACTTGCCCCAATAGGATGTCTTTCTGATTCTGTTCCATTGAGAACTACCCTTAGAGATCTACCATGAAGGTAGTCACTGAGGAGTCATACCGTAAAGCCTGCAATTCCCAGAGCTTGAAGTTTTGCTAAGAGGCCCTGGTGCCACAAATGGTGCTTTTAAATGCTTTTAAATGAGCTGATGTAGGTAACAGCTCTTAGCTTCTCAATAAAGTTAGAAATTCTTTACCTGTAAATAACTTGTCAATAAAGCTAGAGATCCTTAACCTAACCTTGTCAAACCATGTTAAAAAAAAAAAAAAAAAAAAAAAAAAAAAAAAAAAAAGCATATGAATAAATGAAGGGAAGGAAAGGAGGGCGGAAAGAGGGAAGTAAAGAAGGAGAGGGGAAGGAGGAAAGAGTGATGGAGAAAGGGAGAGAGGGAGAGAGATAAATGGATAGATAGATAGATAGATAGCTTGACAATAAAGTTAGGGATACTTAACCTAACCTTGTCAAACCCTGTGTAAAAGAGAGAGAGAGAGAGAGAGAGAGAGAGAGAGAGAGAGAGAGAGAGAGAGAGAGAGAGAGAGAAGATGGGAGGGAGGAATTAAAGGAAGGGGAAAATAAATAAGATAAACAGAGAATAACAGGTTTTATGAAGAGAAAAACAACAAAACTGTGAGGGAGGAAATGGAAAGGAGAGAAGAGAGAGGGAAGAGAAACAAAAGGAAAACAAATTAAGGTAAGTAAAGTTGGTAGAAGCACATACCTGGGAGACCCTAAATTATTATTATTATTGCTATTATTATTATTATTATTAATATTATTATTGCTATTATTATTATTGCTATTATTATTGCTGTTATTATTTCTATTATTACTGCTATTGTTATTATAATTATTGCTATCATTATTGTTATTATTTTTATTCCTATTATTATTGCTATTATTATTATTATTATTATTATTAATTACAACTATTATTATTGTTAAAATTATTATTATTTTTTTTTTTTTTTTTTTTTTTAAAAAAGTCGGCCGTCTCCCACCGAGGCAGGGTGACCCAAAAAAAGAAAGAAAATCCCCAAAAAGAAAATACTTTCATCATCATTCAACACTTTCACCACACTCGCACATTATCACTGTTTTTGCAGAGGTGCTCAGAAATACAACAGTCTAGAAGCATTATTATTAATATTATATTCATAAGCAATCACTAAATCTGCAGGGGCACGTGGGAGAGGTCAAGCATGGCCTGACAGATGGAAGAGCCCCTTCAACCAGCAGAGAAGAAGCAGGTGGAGCAAGAGTAGCCAGCTGTCACCGATCTTTCCTTCTTTAAAACCTCGAGAGCACTCTTGAGAGAGATATCTAAAACCTCGTATCACGCCTCAGGACACAGTGTGATACAGCTACAATGACCACTACATAGAGAGAGAGAGAGAGAGAGAGAGAGATAGAGAGAGAGAAGCCCTGTGGCACCAGGGCCTCTTAGCAAAACTTCAAGCACTGGGAATTGCAGGCTCTACGCTATGTCTCCTCAGTGATTACCTTAAAGGTAGATCTCTAAGGGTAGTTCTCAATGGAACGGAATCAGCAAGACATCCTATTGGGGCAAGTGTTCCACATGGAAGCGTGCTTGGACCATTGTTATGGAATGTCTACTTCAACGACCTTCTTCATCTCATCCCAGAATCACATGCATATGCAGACGACTGTACACTGACATTCACTTATCCAAGAGAAGAAATGCCAGCTGCTCTCTACATCAATCACCAGCTGAGAGCTATATCAGCTTGGGGAAATAGATGGCAAGTAACATTTGCATCTGAGAAAACGCAAATGATGATCGTCTCTAGGCACCATGATGGTAATGCTAGTGCAGTAGTAAGGATGAATGGGAGTGTGTTGGCACCTGGAGAAGAAGTTGATATCCTTGGGGTGAAATTTGACTCCAAACTAACCATGAAGAACCATGTTGTAAATCTTGCAAACAAGGCAGCCAGGAAGCTTACAGCACTTCGTCGTATCTCGCATCTGCTTGACAGTAGGGGTTGCAAGATTCTGTACGAGGCACAAGTACGCTCACACTTTGAGTATGCTCCACTTTCTTGGTTTGCCTGCCCCAACCCTCTCATCTGTGAATGCTTGACAGAGTGGAGAACAGAGCAAGACGTCTCATCTCTCGCCTTGACCCATCCTGGATAGATCTGTCATTTCAGCAGAGCCTTCAACACAGGAGGTGTGAAGACTTACTCAGCCCTGTAACAACTTCACACAGTATTACCAAGGCTGGCTCCTCCTCAGGAAAATTAATGAATAGAAAAAGAAATAATTCACAAAGATAAACACTTTATTATTTATTAATGCAAAGATAAAACAGTGAAATATGAAGGTGTATCCTACTTGAAAGAAAAGTGAAAAATGAAATGGAAAAATGACATTTGAATTCAACGCTAATACGTACAGTTATACTTGGGTGTCTGGTGGAGGTTGACACCGTCTTGTAGAAATTGTAGCCATTGCTGATGATGGGGGGATCAGGTGTTGAGTGAACTCCCAACGACTAGTTCTTCACAGAGTCTATAGCCTTGAATAGTCAGTCCAGATGACAGGAACGCAGGTTCTTTACCACTGCAAAGATGAGGGGTAGTGTCCTGTACAATTATACAGGTAGGTAGATTATTAAGTGACGTCCCAAGACCGTTTTCAGTCCGTCTCCTTCAACACTTCTCGTTGGTTGGCAGGTGACCCGATCTGTCATTCCAAGCTGGAAAGAGAGACAGGTTACCCACTGCTTAAGAAATCACTCTCCATGATAAGTGCAAGATACTTAAAAAAGGTGGTGATTATCGAAAAGTCTCATGTGGAGCTTAAAACTGAAAGGACAAAGTTTATTATTGGTCAAGAGTGAAGCTTTCAACTAATATCCACTAGAATAGGAGCAGAGGCTTTTACTTACAGTTGTGCTGGGAGCTGTGAGTCGAGTGATTTCTGTTTGGCCGGAGCCCCACACGTCACCTTTCAGGGTGGGGAAAAAAGGGGGGGGGGATAGCAGGAGCTAGACTGACCCTACCTTAACAAGCAGCCGGCAATCAAACTATCGTTACCATATACTTGCTCGCTACTCCTATCTGTTGAACTTTTCCCTCACAGGAGGGATGTGGGTGGCCTTACTGTTATGTACAAGGCCAATATTGTCAAAATACCACACTTGGATCCACTTCGAGGACAGCGTGAAACAAGCTTTTATGCCACAAGACGGGCAGAAAGCAGCAACTTCACTCTGGCTGTACCCTTCTCCAGAACATCACTCCATCTGAGTTCATATATACCCAGGATGACTCGAGTATGGAACACATTCGTACAGCATAATGATGTCAACGAGATAAAGTCAGATGATCAAATGAAAATGCTGGCCCACAGATGGCTCCAACTTCATCCTGTTCCCTACTTGTATGTCTCATAACAATAAAAATGCTTTCAAATGAGCTGATGTAAGTAACAGCTCTTGGCTTGCCAATGAAGTTAGGAATCCTTAGCCTGTAAATGGCTTGTCAATAAAGCTAGGGATCCTTAACCTTGTCAAACCCTGTGTAAAAAAAAAGAGAGAGAGAGAGAGAGAGAGAGAGAGAGAGAGAGAGAGAGAGAGAGAGAGAGAGAGAGAGAGAGAGAGAGAGAGAGAGAGAGAGAGAGAGACAGAGAGACAGAGAGAGAGAGAGAGAGAGAGAGAGAGAGAGAGAGAGAGAGAGAGAGAGAGAGAGAGACAGACAGACAGACAGACAGACAGAGAGAGACAGAGAGAGAGAGAGAGACAGAGAGAGAGAGAGAGAGAGAGAGAGAGAGAGAGAGAGAGAGAGAGAGAGAGAGAGAGAGAGAGAGAGAGAGAGAGAGAGAGAGAGAGACAGACAGACAGAGAGAGAGAGAGAGAGAGAGAGAGAGATTGAATTTCTCCACGGAAGTGGCTAGTTTATTGTGCACTCCATACCCATCCTGTGGACGGTAGCGCAAGGCCTAGAAAGTAGGTCCTAAAAGGGTTAACAGGATTACATCAGAGAGACAGACAGACAGACGGATAGTGTTTGTTACTCTCGTGTAGAAGTCAAATGATCTAGATCTGGTGGTTTGACACTTATCTTATAGAATTCAGACTGTGTAGTTTCCAGTCGCTTGGCACCCTCTGGTAGAATTCAAACGATCTAGTTTCCAGTGGCTGACACACTCCTGTAGAATCCCAATGAGGTAGTTGCCAGCAGTGTAATAAACGGTTGATTACTTTTATTGACATCTTACAATGAGAGGGACATCAAAGTTAAATATCATTACCGATAAATGAGACGCATGTGCAATACCTGGGTATCTTCTGTTTATGAACATCAAAATGGTATACAATACCGACAGGTTGGTAGGTAAGACACATAGGCAACAGTTGTGATGAATGGTTTGAAAAACCGACAAGTTGAAGATTGAGACACATATGCAGCATATGGGAATCTTTATTCAGGAAACGTTTCGCCACACAGTGGCTTCATCAGTCCAATACAAAGAGGAAGGCGTAAGGAGAGGAGGAGAATGAGGTAATCAGTCCCTCAACCTGGAGTCGATGTGTTCAGTCCATCAATCTTGTAGAATGTTTAGCATAGGGCCGTAGACGTGGCTTATATACTGTAGTGAGGTGACGTGAAGCAGATGGAGGCGGGGTCATAATGGTACCATCCACTAGTCGAAGTAGGTCTTCGTCCAAAGGTTGAACAAGTGTTGAAGAATTCTTTGTAACAAGACCCCATGATGCTGCCGTGTCCGACAGTTGTGATGAATGGTTTGAAAAACCGACAAGTTGAAGATTGAGACACTTATGCAGCATATGGGAATCTTTATTCAGGAAACGTTTCGCCACACAGTGGCTTCATCAGTCCAATACAAAGAGGAAGGCGTAAGGAGAGGAGGAGAAGGTGAGGTAATCAGTCCCTCAACCTGGAGTCGATGTGTTCAGTCCATCAATCTTGTAGAATGTACAGCATAGGGCCGTAGACGTGGCTTATATACTGTAGTGAGGTGACGTGAAGCAGATGGAGGCGGGGTCATAGTGGTACCATCCACTAGTCGAAGTAGGTCTTCGTCCAAAGGTTGAACAAGTGTTGAAGAATTCTTTGTAACAAGACCCCATGATGCTGCCGTGTCTGACAGTTGTGATGAATGGTTTGAAAAACCGACAAGTTGAAGATTGGAGACACTTATGCAGCATATGGGAATCTTTATTCAGAAACGTTTCGCCACACAGTGGCTTCATCAGTCCAATACAAAGAGGAAGGCGTAAGGAGAGGAGGAGAATGAGGTAATCAGTCCCTCAACCTGGAGTCGATGTGTTCAGTCCATCAATCTTGTAGAATGTACAGCATAGGGCCGTAGACGTGGCTTATATGCTGTAGTGAGGTGACGTGAAGCAGATGGAGGCGGGGTCATAGTGGTACCATCCACTAGTCGAAGTAGGTCTTCGTCCAAAGGTTGAACAAGTGTTGAAGAATTCTTTGCATAAGTGTCTCAATCTTCAACTTGTCGGTTTTTCAAACCATTCATCACAACTGTCAGACACGGCAGCATCATGGGGTCTTGTTACAAAGAATTCTTCAACACTTGTTCAACCTTTGGACGAAGACCTACTCGACTAGTGGATGGTACCACTATGACCCCGCCTCCATCTGCTTCACGTCACCTCACTGATATATAAGCCACGTCTACGGCCCTATGCTGTACATTCTACAAGATTGATGGACTGAACACATCGACTCCAGGTTGAGGACTGATTACCTCATTCTCCTCCTCTCCTTACGCCTTCCTCTTTGTATTGGACTGATGAAGCCACTGTGTGGCGAAACGTTTCCTAAAGATTCCCATATGCTGCATAAGTGTCTCAATCTTCAACATAGGCAACAGTTAGACAACTTTATTCTGAAACGTTTCGCCTACACAGTAGGCTTCTTCAGCCGAATACAGAAAGTAGGCAGGAACAGTAGAGATGTGAAGACGATGTAATCAGTCCATCACCCTTGAAGTCGTAGAATTTGAGGTTGTCAGTCCCTCAGCCTACTTTCTGTATTCGATTGAAGAAGCCTACTGTGTAGGCGAAACGTTTCGGAATAAAGTTGCCTAACTGTTGCCTATGTGTCTTACCTACCAATCTTCTGTTTATAAAGACGTTTCACCAACCAGTGTCAGTTCTCTGTTCTACATGGAATTTGGTGAGAATGGATAAAGTACCTGGTGGGCGAAACATCTTCCCGATAAAATATGTGGGAATTTAAAAATAACCCTAAACGCTTAAAATCAACAATGGCTGCAACCATGAGAGACCATGACTCCCGAAATCGTAATGACATGGTTGGAAACAAGCCACGGTACGGATGGGGGATTGAATTCGCGGGAAGTGAGTTGTAAAACTCCAGGCCACACCATCTCTCGATGCGATCTGTATCCCTCCACCATGGTGACACTATGGGCTAATATGTTTTGTTAGTTCGGGTCTGAGAAGGACTTACCAAGTATGGGCTAGTAGGTCTGTTGCAGTGTTCCTCCTTTCTTATGGTCTTATGTTATCATCAAAGCAACAGTCTGATAATCATCGTGTTTCTGAGATACAGTTCGAATTTAAGGGTTACTAACCTTTTCTGTGTTCCACAGGCCTAGGAAATGTTTGATTAATATTGCGCCCCTTCTAAAAGTAATATCACATTTGAAGACGAAGAAAAATTTCTAATTTTTGAATCACAAATTGAAACAAATACAGTACTACGGGTGAACAAACCGAACTCTTTGTCTCACCCCCTGAAGTGTAATCTCGCACCCGCTTTCGAAGACTCATTTCGAAGTTCTTGACTCACACTGTGGGACAAAAGCTGTCCTCTCAGCACCTGTGGACTCGAGATCAGATCTCGTGTAAAAAAAAAAAAACTTGCATGGAAATTGGAGCTGGTGACCGTGCTAACCTTCGTAAGGTCAATTACATGTGCCAGGTTTAGGTATATCATGATCGTAGACCTCTCGGAACGGAAGACGGGGGCGGGGGAATAGGGATGGTTGGTTCTCTGTCTCAACGTTCATCCTTCCCCGAGGAAAGTAGCCTCGCCCCCCCCCGAGGAAAGTAGCCTTGCCCCCCGAGGAAAGTAGCCTCGCCCCCCCGACGAAAGTAGCCTTGCCCCCCGACGAAAGTAACCTCGCCCCCCGAAGAAAGTAGCCTCGTCCCCAGAAAGTCTCGTCCCCCGAGGAAATTAGCCTCGTCCCCGAGGAAAGTAGCCTAGCCCCCGAGGAAAATAGCCTCGTCCTCAAGAAAGCCTCATCCCCCGAGGAAAGTAGCCTCGTCCCCGAGGAAAGTAGCCTCGTCCCCCGAGGAAAATAGCCTCGTCCCCCGAGGAAAGTAGCCTGGTCCCCGAGGAAAGTAGCCTCGCCCCCCGAGGAAAGTAGCCTCGTCCCCCGAGGAAAGTAGCCTCGCCTCCAGGAAAGCCTCGTCCCCAGGAAAGCCTCGTCCCCGAGAAAAGTAGCCTCGTCCCCCGAGAAAAGTAGCCTCGTCCCCCGAGGAAAGTAGCCTCGTTCCCCGAGGAAAGTAGCCTCGTCCCCCGAGGAAAGTAGCCTCATCCCCCGAGAAAAGTAGCCTCGCCCCCAGGAAAGTAGCCTCGCCCTCAGGAAAGCCTCGTCCCCGAGAAAAGTAGCCTCGTCCCCCG
>NC_091301.1:8373306-8375806 GCF_038502225.1 Cherax quadricarinatus
GTCTATGTAAGGCTTAACTCTCTCTCTCTCTCTTTCTCTTTCTGTGTCTCTGTCTGTTTGTCTGTCTGTCTGTCTCTCTCTCGGGTAAAATGCAAGTGATGGACGGAATGTCGCGCAGTCAAGTCACGGAATATATTATTATTATTATTATTATTATTATTATTATTATTATTATATTGGAAAAACAAGTATTAAACCATACCCACTGCCACCCAACTATCCACCACAACCACTCACCAACACCTCTACACTGATTACAGCCCACCACCACCACTCACCAACACCACCACTCTCCAACACCTCCCCATCAACTCATTACTTGGTCGCTAATCAGAGGGAGGTGAGCAGAAGTGTTCACTAATTAATGCATCGCTCTTAATCAAAAGGTAATTTTTGACTGGATGAGACTAAGTGCCAATTAAGCGAAATTATGGACGAGAACGTGGATATTGTGGTTCTTGTGTGGAAATAAATTCATATATATATATATATATATATATATATATATATAGGGCTACGGCTTTTGTCCTTTTCAGTAGACTAAAAAGGGCTCAATGAATACAAAATAGTTAAAATGGCCCTCTGACCTTGTGCCATGATAGAAAACGGGTCCAGAAAGGTCAGGTGAAGGAAGAACTGACTTCAGGTCAAAGATGTTCATGATGGCAGATTTCCAGTGGCTTTTGTGACATCTGCAAAAAAAAAAATAATCGAAATTTTGAAACTTTAAAGTGAACTTTGTTGGGTACGATTGATAACTGAAGCAGTTTCCTAGTTAGCATCATAGTTATGTTTGTTGTTATGATGGTAAATAATTGAGTTCTCTCTCTCTCTCTCTCTCTCTCTCTCTCTCTCTCTCTCTCTCTCTCTCTTTATTTATTCTAGAAATTAAATTGCTTAGATGCTTTTCAAACCATACCCCGGCCGGGATTGAACCCGCGGTCAGAGAGTCTCAAAACTCCAGCCCGTCGCGTTAGCCACTAGACTCTCTGACCGCGGGTTCAATCCCGGCCGGGTTATAGTTTGTTTGCAATCGTGTCATTACGATTTCATGAGTTAGATGATTTTCCTTTGATTGATTGTTGTCTTCTCTGGAAAAAAATCATTACGGCTTTTTTTTTTTCATTTTTGTTTTTGTTGAATGGAATAAACAGTTTAGTATTGGAATAAATTATGCTGCTAATAATTTTCATTTATGTTCTCTAGTAACTGGCATTGTATAGCCAAGTCTTGTAGCCAAGTCTTGTAGCCAAGTCTTGTAGCCAAGTCTTGTAGCCTAGTCTTGTAGCCAAGTCTTGTAGCCTAGTCTTGTAGCCAAGTCTTGTAGACAAGTCTTGTAGCCAAGTCTTGTAGCCTAGTCTTGTAGCCAAGTCTTGTAGACAAGTCTTGTAGCCAAGTCTTGTAGCCTAGTCTTGTAGCCAAGTCTTGTAGCCAAGTCTTGTAGCCAAGTCTTGTAGCCTAGTCTTGTAGACAAGTCTTGTAGCCAAGTCTTGTAGCCAAGTCTTGTAGCCAAGTCTTGTAGACAAGTCTTGTAGACAAGTCTTGTAGCCAAGTCTTGTAGACAAGTCTTGTAGACAAGTCTTGTAGACAAGTCTTGTAGACAAGTCTTGTAGCCAAGTCTTGTGGACAAGTCTTATAGCCAAGTCTTGTAGCTAAGTCTTGTAGCTGAGTCTTGTAGTCAAGTCTTGTAGACAAGTCTTGTAGCCAAGTCTTGTAGCCAAGTCTTGTAGCCAAGTCTTGTAGCCAAGTCTTGTAGCCTAGTCTTGTAGCCAAGTCTTATAGCCAAGTCTTGTAGCCAAGTCTTGTAGCTGAGTCTTGTAGCCAAGTCTTGTAGACAAGTCTTGTAGCCAAGTCTTGTAGCCAAGTCTTGTAGCCAAGTCTTGTAGCCAAGTCTTGTAGCCTAGTCTTGTAGACAAGTCTTGTAGCCAAGTCTTGTAGACAAGTCTTATAGCCAAGTCTTGTAGCCAAGTCTTGTAGCTGAGTCTTGTAGCCAAGTCTTGTAGACAAGTCTTGTAGCCTAGTCTTGTAGACAAGTCTTGTAGCCAAGTCTTGTAGACAAGTCTTATAGCCAAGTCTTGTAGCCAAGTCTTGTAGCTGAGTCTTGTAGCCAAGTCTTGTAGACAAGTCTTGTAGCCTAGTCTTGTAGACAAGTCTTGTAGCCAAGTCTTGTAGCCAAGTCTTATAGCCAAGTCTTGTAGCCAAGTCTTGTAGCTGAGTCTTGTAGCCAAGTCTTGTAGACAAGTCTTGTAGCCAAGTCTTGTAGCCAAGTCTTGTAGCCAAGTCTTGTAGCCAAGTCTTGTAGCCTAGTCTTGTAGACAAGTCTTGTAGCCAAGTCTTGTAGACAAGTCTTGTAGCCAAGTCTTGTGGACAAGTCTTGTAGCCAAGTCTTGTGGACAAGTCTTATAGCCAAGTCTTGTAGCCAAGTCTTGTAGCCAAGTCTTGTAGCCAAGTCTTGTGGACAAGTCTTATAGCCAAGTCTTGTAGCCAAGTCTTATAGCCA
>NC_091301.1:8380806-8398306 GCF_038502225.1 Cherax quadricarinatus
ACTGTCCCCAGGCCTAGCCACAAGCTAGGCCTCTCTGGTCTGCCATCCCCGCCCCAAGGGGGCAAATGGGAATGACAGTCCTATGAGCTAAAGGCTCGGGCTCAGGCACCTACCCTACCCTAGAAGGGTTCTGTCACTGCTACTGGCACATATTTAGACTATAAAATTCGTAGTATTATTGCAGCGTATATATGCGTGTGTTAACAGAAGGGAAGTGACCGTGACAAATCATGCAAGGTAGTAAACAGGACAACGACATCAGTTTTTTGTGTTTATATTCACGGGGAAGAACTGACCCTGTACGGATTTTATATACCTTGGTCAACTGGAGGGAATTAAGTTTGAGGGAAGAGCGGTTCCAGTCCCTTGGATTAAGGACCCATCACCCGTATCAAGGCAGAGAGGCTTCTTCATAACCCAGTGCCTCACAGGAGAGAGAAAGAGAGAGAGAGAAAGAGAGAGAGAGAGAGAGAGAGAGAGAGAGAGAGAGAGAGAGAGAGAGAGAGAGAGAGAGAGAGAGAGAGAGAGAGAGAGAGAGAGAGAGAGAGAGAGAGAGAGAGAGAATCTCGAACTCTTGTGTTCTATAACCCTGCTTGTCGATTAGGTAGAATTATAACCCCGAGGGAGTGACAAACCCTGAGGGGAGAGCGACAAGCCCTGAGGGAGTGACAAACCCTGAGGGGAGAGCGACAAACCCTGAGGGAGTGACAAGCTCTGAGGGAGTGACAAAACTGCGTACGACTCTAACTGATACGCGTTTACATGGTGCCACCACCCAAACAGGGTGCCAAACTAGAAGTGACCCCAGAAAGCAGGGTGCCAACTAGAAGTGACCCCAGAAAGCAGGGTGCCAAGCTAGAATGACCCCAGAAAGCAGGGTGCCAAGCTACAAGTGACCCCAGAAAGCAGGGTGCCAACTAGAAGTGACCCCAGCAAGCAGAATGCCAAACTAGAAGTGACTCCAGAAAGCAGAGTGCTGTACTAGGTGCCTGGCTTCAGCTTCAGGCAGAACGTGAAGCTGAAGGCAGATATTATTTAATATCTGAAGAATACAAGTGCTAACGTTGCAGCAGGTGGCGGGGTAGCTCAGCAAGAACACTTCAGGGTTTCAGAGAGCTCCTCCTACACTCCTGCCAGTCATGTCGTCTCCGGGGACTCGCCAAGTACACGCAGCCGAGGGGAAACTGAAAACGATTTAGCGGCGCAAGAAACAACAGATGGCTTCAGCGGGATGTAACACAATAATCTCGTATGTAACCAGGAATTCCCTGCACTTGCTTGCGATTAAGTATGCTTTTTAAATATTCTAATCGTCTTTCCGGATAACTCAGATGAGTGAGGGATGGAGTGATTTTGAACGTCGCTCGATATGGAAGGTAACTCAGCATCCTGGAATGATTTGGATCTTTCCTGTTTTTCTATTATTTTTTTGAGGCTGGGGGGGGGACAAGTGGATAAATGGTTCAAAGAACAGACAAGTTAATAAATTAGACACATGTGCAATACTGAATGGAGGACAAATTGTCATATATGGGGGGCACGAGATATGAAATAAAGAGAATGGAGAGTGAGAGAGAGAGAGAGAGAGAGAGAGAGAGAGAGAGAGAGAGAGAGAGAGAGAGAGAGAGAGAGAGAGGGAAAGATGCCAAATTCCTTAAGGTACAAATTTCCTCTCGGATTATATACTATCTATTTTGAACTGTTAGTGTCAGGATTACAATTCAGATGAAGACGACAGTCAGGCTAATTTTCCTGTTAAACAAGACACGAGGTAACTGCCATGCTCACACACACACACACACACACACACACACACACACACACACACACACACACACACACACACACACACACACACACACAAAACCCCTTTTTGTTTTGACTATTCTGCCCAGCGTCACAAAAATAAAACCAACCTGACGTGTGGGAGACATCGTAAAGGATCAAATTCTCTCGCAAACACGTCACTGTTTACTCTTTCGCCCCTTACAACTAGCTTCAACTGAGATCACCTTCCAGATCCAACACCCCCTCTCTCCACCTCCGCTCCCCTTCCCCATTAAACCCCCCTCCCGTCCACCCATTCCACACCTCCGGGCGACCTATTGTTACCTATTTGTCCTTGACGCAATATTTATCCCACTGACTCAGAGTCAGGGAGTTAACAGAGACATGCAGACGGGAGACAAAGAATTTTTTTTTTCATCTATTGAAACAAGCTGGGTTTTTAATATATATTTTTTTTCCTTCGCCCTTTTCTTGTTGCGCATAGAACTGTACAAACTTTTCAAGAGGCTTTGATGAGCCGCTGTCTTCGTGTAGTTGCCGGCTGCCGTATTTCCACACGACGGTATACACACCGAAAGGTGTTTGGATATACATGAGCAGGTGTGTAACTCACTGTGTATATTCAGTAAGATATGTATACCTGTAAATATGATTAAATCTTTCAGAAAACATAAATAATAGTGATGTTGATAACAGTAATGAGAAAGGTATAATAATAATAATAATAATAATAATAATAATAATAATAATAATAATAATAATAATAATAATAATAATAATAATAATAATAATAATAATAACAATAATAATAATAATAATAATAATAATAATAATAATAATAATAATAATAATAATAACAACAACAACAATAATAATAATAATAACAACAACAACAACAACAACAACAACAACAACAACAACAACAACAACAATAATAATAATAATAATAATAATAATAATAATTGGTTTAGAGAGACACGTAAGCAAACACTATAACATATTTATTAGAAAACGTTTCGGTCCTGGGACCTTGATCACTTCATATGTTATAGTGTTTGCTTACGTGTCTCTCTAAACCAACTTGTCGGTATTTATTACCAAGGTTTATACCAATAATAATAATAATAATAATAATAATAATAATAATATTCTTATTCTTATTTTTATTATAATCATCATTATCATCATAATCATCATCATCATACTTTCTCCTTATATAAAAAAAAAGTTTATTTACTAGATATTTCCTTTTATTTTAAATTCCCATATCCTGATTAATTAAAAAAACAGAATTATAAAATACAAAGGTATTTAAGGGAATATTCCAAAGAGAAAGGAAGGAGGGGGGGAGGAGGAGATAAAAACACAGAAATAAAATCGAAAAGCAATAAAGGAAGAGGGTATATTTTTTCTATTCTCTGGCAGGAATGGCCCGCCTCTTGCATAACCTATCTGGGCTTGATATCATAAAAGCCAGTATATAATCCCCTGGCAATATAGGGCGCGAAATATCCAATTCAGTTAGGCCAATCCACGGCGACGCATTCATATAGACGGCCATTTCACATGCAGCGGCTCAGGTTTTATATTTTTCAGTTCCATGCCATAGGCGGGTTATACATATTGATGTATTAGAGCGAAGCATAGAGGACAACCCAGCTAGCCAGCCAGCATGACTGGTACCCAGAAGTCGACCAGCCAGCCAGCATGACTGGTACCCAGGAGTCGACCAGCCAGCCAGCATGACTGGTACCCAGGAGTCGACCAGCCAGCCAGCATGACTGGTACCCAGGAGTCGACCAGCCAGCCAGCATGACTGGTACCTAGGAGTCGTCCAGCCAGCCAGCATGACTGGTACCCAGGAGTCGACCAGCCAGCCAGCATGACTGGTACCCAGGAGTCGACCAGCCAGCCAGCATGACTGGTACCCAGGAGTCGACCAGCCAGCCAGCATGACTGGTACCCAGGAGTCGACCAGCCAGCCAGCATGACTGGTACCCAGGAGTCGACCAGCCAGCCAGCATGACTGGTACCCAGGAGTCGACCAGCCAGCCAGCATGACTGGTACCCAGGAGTCGACCAGCCAGCCAGCATGACTGGTACCCAGGAGGCGACCGGCCGGCCAGCATGACTGGCTAGGAGTCGACCAGCCAGCCAGCATGACTGGGACCCAGGAGTCGACCAGCCAGCCAGCATGACTGGTACCCAGGAGTCGACCAGCCAGCCAGCATGACTGGTACCCAGGAGTCGACCAGCCAGCCAGCATGACTGGTACCCAGGAGTCGACCAGCCAGCCAGCATGACTGGTACCCAGGAGTCGACCAGCCAGCCAGCATGACTGGGGGCCGGGAGTCGACGAGCCAGCCAGCGTGACTGGTACCCAGGAGTCGACCAGCCAGCCAGCATGACTGGTACCCGGAGTCGACCAGCCAGCCAGCATGACTGGTACCCAGGAGTCGACCAGCCAGCCAGCATGACTGGTACCCAGGAGTCGACCAGCCAGCCAGCATGACTGGTACCCAGGAGTCGACCAGCCAGCCAGCATGACTGGTACCCAGGAGTCGACCAGCCAGCCAGCATGACTGGTACCCAGGAGTCGACCAGCCAGCCAGCATGACTGGTACCCAGGAGTCGACCAGCCAGCCAGCATGACTGGTACCCAGGAGTCGACCAGCCAGCCAGCTGCACCACTACCTTGTGGGAGATACTCTATCTGTCTCCCCTTGTGGGAGGCACACTGTCTGTCTCTCCTTCGTGTAGAAGAGACTCTCTCTCTCTCTTTCTCTCTCTCTCTCCTGTGGGAGACACTGTATCTCCGCTGTGGAAGACTCTCTCTCCCCTGTAGGAATCTGTCTCACTGTCCCATGTGGGAGACACTCTCTCCCCTGTGGGTGACACACTTTCTCTCCCCTGTGGGAGACTCTCTCTCTCTCTCTCTCTCTCTCTCTCTCTCTCTCTCTCTCTACCTTCCCTGTGGGAGACGCACTCTATCTCCTTTGTGGAAGACGTTCTCTCTCTCTCCCCTGCGGAAGATTCTCTACCTCCCCTGTGGGAAACTATCTGCCTCCCGAGGGGGAGACTCTCTACCTCCCCTGTGGGAGACTATCTACCTCACCTGTGGGAGAATATCTGCCTCCAATGTGGGAGACTATCTACCTCCAATGTGGGAGACTTTCTACCTCCACTGTGGAAGATTCTCTACCTCCCCTGTGTGAGTCTCTCTACCTCCCCTGTGGAAGACTACCTCACCTGTGGGAGACTACCTCCCCTGTGGGAGACTCTCTACCTCTCCTGTAGGAGACTCTCTACCCCCCTGTGGAAGACTCTATACCTCCCCTGTGGGAGACTCTACCTCCCCTGTGAGAGACTCTCTACCTCTCCTGTGGGAGACTCTCTACCTCCCCTGTGGGAGACTACCTCCCCCGTGGAAGACTCTCTACCTCCCCTGTGGGAGACTCTCTACCTCCCCTGTGGAAGATTCTATACCTCCCCTGTGGGAGACTCTCTACCTCCCCTGTGAGAGGCTCTCTACCTCCCCTGTGGGAGACTACCTCCCCTGTGGAAGACTCTCTACCTCCCCTGTAGGAGACTCTCTACCTCCCCTGTGAAAGACTCTCTACCTCCCATGTGGGAGACTCTCTACCTCCCCTGTGAGAGACTCTCTACCTTCCCTGTGGGAGACTCTCTACCTCCCCTGTGAGAGACTCTCTACCTCCCCTGTGGAAGATTCTCTACCTCCCCTGTGGGAGACTCTCTACCTCCCCTATGGGAGACTATCTCCCTGTGGGAGACTACCTCCCCTGTGGGAGACTCTCTACTTCCACTGTGGGAGACTCTGTACCTCCCCTGTGGGAGACTCTTTACCTCCCCTGTGGGAGACTCTCTACCTCCTCTGTGGGAGACTCTCTACCTCCCCTGTGGGAGACTCTCTACCTTCCCTGTGGGAGACTCTCTACCTCCTCTGTGGGAGACTCTCTATCTCCCCTGTGGAAGACTCTCTACGTCCCTTGTGGGAGACTCTCTATCTCCCTTGTGGGAGACTCTACCTCCCGTGTGGAAGATTCTATACCTCCCCCGTGGGAGACTACCTCCCCTGTGGGAGACTCTCTACCTCTCCTGTGGGAGACTCTCTACCTCTCCTGTGGGAGACTACCTCCCCTGTGGGAGACTCTCTACCTCCCTTGTGGGATACTACCTCCCCTGTGGGAGACTCTCTACCTCTCCTGTGGGAGACTACCTCCCCTGTGGGAGACTCTCTACCTCCCCTGTGGGAGACTCTCTACCTCCCCTGTGGGAGACTACCTCCCCTGTGGGAGACTCTCTACCTCTCCTGTGGGAGACTACCTCCCCTGTGGGAGACTCTCTACCTCTCCTGTGGAAGTCTACCTCCCCTGTGGGAAACTCTCTACCTCTCCTGTGGGAGACTACCTCCCCTGTGGGAGACTACCTCCCCTGTGGGAGACTCTCTACCTCTCCTGTGGGAGACTCTCTTCCTCTCCTGTGGGAGACTACCTCCCCTGTGGGAGACTCTCTACCTCTCCTGTGGGAGACTACCTCCCCTGTGGGAGACTCTCTACCTCTCCTGTGGGAGACTACCTCCCCTGTGGGAGAATCTCTACCTCTCCTGTGGGAGACTACCTCCCCTGTGGGAGACTCTCTACCTCTCCTGTGGGAGACTACCTCTCCTGTGGGAGACTACCTCCCCTGTGGGAGACTCTCTACCTCTCCTGTGGGAGACTACCTCCCCTGTGGGAGACTACCTCTCCTGTGGGAGACTACCTCCCCTGTGGGAGACTACCTCCCCTGTGGGAGACTCTCTACCTCTCCTGTGGGAGACTCTCTACCTCTCCTGTGGGAGACTACCTCCCCTGTGGGAGACTACCTCCCCTGTGGGAGACTCTCTACCTCTCCTGTGGGAGACTACCTCCCCTGTGGGAGACTCTCTACCTCTCCTGTGGGAGACTACCTCTCCTGTGGGAGACTACCTCCCCTGTGGGAGACTCTCTACCTCTCCTGTGGGAGACTACCTCCCCTGTGGGAGACTACCTCTCCTGTGGGAGACTACCTCCCCTGTGGGAGACTACCTCCCCTGTGGGAGACTCTCTACCTCTCCTGTGGGAGACTCTCTACCTCTTCTGTGAGAGACTACCTCTCCTGTGGGAGACTACCTCCCCTGTGGGAGACTCTCTACCTCTCCTGTGGGAGACTACCTCCCCTGTGGGAGACTCTCTACCTCTCCTGTGGGAGATTACCTAACCTGTGGGAGACTCTCTACCTCCCATATGAGAGGCTCTCTACCTCCCCTGTGGGAGACTACCTCCCCTGTGGAAGAGACTCTACCTCCCCTGTAGGAGACTCTCTACCTCCCCTGTGAAAGACTCTCTACCTCCCATGTGGGAGACTCTGTACTTCCCCTGTGAAAGACTCTCTACCTTCCCTGTGGGAGACTCTCTACCTCCCCTGTGAGAGACTCTCTACCTCCCCTGTGGAAGATTCTCTACCTCCCCTGTGGGAGACTCTCTACCTCCCCTATGGGAGACTACCTCCCTGTGGGAGACTACCTCCCCTGTGGGAGACTCTCTACTTCCACTGTGATAGACTTTCTACCTCCCCTGTAGGAGACTCCCTACCTCCCCTGTGGGAGACTCTCTACCTCCCCTGTGGGAGACTCTCTACCTCCCCTGTGGGAGACTCTCTACCTTCCCTGTGGGAGACTCTCTACCTCCTCTGTGGGAGACTCTCTATCTCCCCTGTGGAAGACTTTCTACCTCCCTTGTGGGAGACTCTCTACCTCCCTTGTGGGAGACTCTACCTCCCCTGTGGAAGATTCTATACCTCCCCTGTGGGAGACTACCTCCCCTGTGGGAGACTCTCTACCTCTCCTGTGGGAGACTCTCTACCTCTCCTGTGGGAGACTACCTCCCCTGTGGGAGACTCTCTACCTCCCCTGTGGGATACTACCTCCCCTGTGGGAGACTCTCTACCTGTCCTGTGGGAGACTACCTCCCCTGTGGGAGACTACCTCCCCTGTGGGAGACTCTCTACCTCCCCTGTGGGAGACTCTCTACCTCCCCTGTGGGAGACTACCTCCCCTGTGGGAGACTCTCTACCTCTCCTGTGGGAGACTACCTCCCCTGTGGGAGACTCTCTACCTCTCCTGTGGAAGTCTACCTCCCCTGTGGGAAACTCTCTACCTCTCCTGTGGGAGACTACCTCCCCTGTGGGAGACTACCTCCCCTGTGGGAGACTCTCTACCTCTCCTGTGGGAGACTCTCTTCCTCTCCTGTGGGAGACTACCTCCCCTGTGGGAGACTCTCTACCTCTCCTGTGGGAGACTACCTCCCCTGTGGGAGACTCTCTACCTCTCCTGTGGGAGACTACCTCCCCTGTGGGAGAATCTCTACCTCTCCTGTGGGAGACTACCTCCCCTGTGGGAGACTCTCTACCTCTCCTGTGGGAGACTACCTCTCCTGTGGGAGACTACCTCCCCTGTGGGAGACTCTCTACCTCTCCTGTGGGAGACTACCTCCCCTGTGGGAGACTACCTCTCCTGTGGGAGACTACCTCCCCTGTGGGAGACTACCTCCCCTGTGGGAGACTCTCTACCTCTCCTGTGGGAGACTCTCTACCTCTCCTGTGAGAGACTACCTCTCCTGTGGGAGACTACCTCCCCTGTGGGAGACTCTCTACCTCTCCTGTGGGAGACTACCTCCCCTGTGGGAGACTCTCTACCTCTCCTGTGGGAGACTACCTCTCCTGTGGGAGACTACCTCCCCTGTGGGAGACTCTCTACCTCTCCTGTGGGAGACTACCTCCCCTGTGGGAGACTACCTCTCCTGTGGGAGACTACCTCCCCTGTGGGAGACTACCTCCCCTGTGGGAGACTCTCTACCTCTCCTGTGGGAGACTCTCTACCTCTCCTGTGAGAGACTACCTCTCCTGTGGGAGACTACCTCCCCTGTGGGAGACTCTCTACCTCTCCTGTGGGAGACTACCTCCCCTGTGGGAGACTCTCTACCTCTCCTGTGGGAGATTACCTCCCCTGTGGGAGACTACCTCCTCTGTGAGAGACTCTCTCCCTCTCCTGTGGGAGACTCTCTTCCTCTCCTGTGGGAGACTACCTCCCCTGTGGGAGACTCTCTACCTCTCCTGTGGGAGACTACCTCCCCTGTGGGAGACTCTCTACCTCTCCTGTGGGAGACTACCTCCCCTGTGGGAGAATCTCTACCTCTCCTGTGGGAAACTACCTCCCCTGTGGGAGACTCTCTACCTCTCCTGTGGGAGACTACCTCTCCTGTGGGAGACTACCTCCCCTGTGGGAGACTCTCTACCTCTACTGTGGGAGACTACCTCCCCTGTGGGAGACTACCTCTCCTGTGGGAGACTACCTCCCCTGTGGGAGACTACCTCCCCTGTGGGAGACTCTCTACCTCTCCTGTGGGAGACTCTCTACCTCTCCTGTGGGAGACTACCTCCCCTGTGGGAGACTCTACTTCTCCTGTGGGAGACTCTCTACCTCTCCTGTGGGAGACTCTCTACCTCTCCTGTGGGAGACTCTCTACCTCTCCTGTGGGAGACTACCTCCCCTGTGGGAGACTCTCTACCTCTCCTGTGGGAGACTCTCTACCTCTCCTGTGGGAGACTACCTCCCCTGTGGGAGACTCTCTACCTCCCCTGTGGGAGACTACCTCCCCTGATCAATGGGATGTTCTCTTATTATCTTGCAAACATAGTTTAGTTTTAATATTGTTTATTGTTCCTTTTACTAACATCGTTATTAACATTTTTAAATTACATTAGTAAGGATTCTATATTTTTAGTATTTAATAAAAAGAATTTACAGTTATTACATTTTTACAGAATTTATTAACTGTATTTACTGCACCGACTATTTTTTTATACGGTTAATACTGACTATCGTAAGAATTTAACACAGACTATCGTAATACTTACTATCCGTATACGTACTGCTGTATAGAAACTAATTCTCTACTCTCTTAGTCTATGGCAAAAAATTCTATAATGACATGCGCATTCTGCAGTATTTTTTTTCCAAGTCCAAAGTAATTCCCCCAAGAGACATCTTCGTCGGTGGTAGTATCAAAACAATATAATATGGATAACTAACGTGTAATGAACACTTCTCAATATAATATAATGATAACGTGTAACAAAGAAAAATTCCAGCCCACAAACGTAGCTTTTGGCTGGAAAGTAAGTCGTAATATTCTCGTTGGCCTCAAGAGTTAGCAAGTAACCCACAATTTAGAGATGTAATTTCAAACGACGTCTCGTATCGCCAAGTCCATTATAGCAACTTGTTAATGGACCTCTGTTTTATATATACATACATATATATATATATATACATACATATATATATATATATAAATATACAAATATATATATATATATAGATATATATATATATATATATATATATATATATATATATATAAATATATATATATATATAGCATATGAGAAGTTTTTACAAAGTAGAAGTGATGCAAGGAGGGAAGAGTATATGGAGAAAAAGAGAGAGGTTAAGAGAGTGGTGAAACAATGTAAAAAGAGAGCAAATGAGAGAGTGGGTGAGATGTTATCAACAAATTTTGTTGAAAATAAGAAAAAGTTTTGGAGTGAGATTAACAAGTTAAGAAAGCCTAGAGAACAAATGGATTTGTCAGTTAAAAATAGGAGAGGAGAGTTATTAAATGGAGAGTTAGAGGTATTGGGAAGATGGAGGGAATATTTTGAGGAATTGTTAAATGTTGATGAAGATAGGGAAGCTGTGATTTCGTGTATAGGACAAGGAGGAATAACATCTTGTAGGAGTGAGGAAGAGCCAGTTGTGAGTGTGGGGGAAGTTCGTGAGGCAGTAGGTAAAATGAAAGGGGGTAAGGCAGCCGGGATTGATGGGATAAAGATAGAAATGTTAAAAGCAGGTGGGGATATAGTTTTGGAGTGGTTGGTGCAATTATTTAATAAATGTATGAAAGAGGGTAAGGTACCTAGGGATTGGCAGAGAGCATGCATAGTTCCTTTGTATAAAGGCAAAGGGGACAAAAGAGAGTGCAAAAATTATAGAGGGATAAGTCTGTTGAGTATACCTGGTAAAGTGTATGGTAGAGTTATTATTGAAAGAATTAAAAGTAAGACTGAGAATAGGATAGCATATGAACAAGGAGGCTTTAGGAAAGGTAGGGGGTGTGTGGACCAGGTGTTTACAGTGAAACATATAAGTGAACAGTATTTAGATAAGGCTAAAGAGGTCTTTGTGGCATTTATGGATTTGGAAAAGGCGTATGACAGGGTGGATAGGGGGGCAATGTGGCAGATGTTGCAGGTGTATGGTGTAGGAGGTAGGTTACTGAAAGCAGTGAAGAGTTTTTACGAGGATAGTGAGGCTCAAGTTAGAGTACATAGGAAAGAGGGAAATTATTTCCCAGTAAAAGTAGGCCTTAGACAGGGATGTGTGATGTCACCGTGGTTGTTTAATATATTTATAGATGGGGTTGTAAGAGAAGTAAATGCGAGGGTCTTGACAAGAGGCGTGGAGTTAAAAGATAAGGAATCACACATAAAGTGGGAGTTGTCACAGTTGCTCTTTGCTGATGACACTGTGCTCTTGGGAGATTCTGAAGAGAAGTTGCAGAGATTGGTGGATGAATTTGGTAGGGTGTGCAAAAGAAGAAAATTAAAAGTGAATTCAGGAAAGAGTAAGGTTATGAGGATAAAAAGATTAGGTGATGAAAGATTGGATATCAGATTGGAGGGAGAGAGTATGGAGGAGGTGAATGTATTCAGATATTTGGGAGTGGACGTGTCAGCGAATGGGTCTATGAAGGATGAGGTGAATCATAGAATTGATGAGGGGAAAAGGGTGAGTGGTGCACTTAGGAGTCTGTGGAGACAAAGAACTTTGTCCTTGGAGGCAAAGAGGGGAATGTATGAGAGTATAGTTTTACCAACACTCTTATATGGGTGTGAAGCATGGGTGATGAATGTTGCAGCGAGGAGAAGGCTGGAGGCAGTGGAGATGTCATGTCTGAGGGCAATGTGTGGTGTGAATATAATGCAGAGAATTCGTAGTTTGGAAGTTAGGAGGAGGTGCGGGATTACCAAAACTGTTGTCCAGAGGGCTGAGGAAGGGTTGTTGAGGTGGTTCGGACATGTAGAGAGAATGGAGCGAAACAGAATGACTTCAAGAGTGCATCAGTCTGTAGTAGAAGGAAGGCGGGGTAGGGGTCGGCCTAGGAAAGGTTGGAGGGAGGGGGTAAAGGAGGTTTTGTGTGCGAGGGGCTTGGACTTCCAGCAGGCGTGCGTGAGCGTGTTTGATAGGAGTGAATGGAGACGAATGGTTTTTAATACTTGACGTGCTGTTGGAGTGTGAGGAAAGTAACATTTATGAAGGGGTTCAGGGAAACCGGCAGGCCGGACATGAGTCCTGGAGATGGGAAGTACAGTGCCTGCACTCTAAAGGAGGGGTGTTAATGTTGCAGTTTGAAAACTGTAGTGTAAAGCACCCTTCTGGCAAGACAGTGATGGAGTGAATGATGGTGAAAGTTTTTCTTTTTCGGGCCACCCTGCCTTGGTGGGAATCGGCCAGTGTGATAAAATATATATATATATATATATATATATATATATATATATATATATATATATATATATATATATATATATATATATATATATATATATATATATATATATGTATATATATATATATATATATATATATATATATATATATATATATATATATATATATATATATATATATATATATATGTATATATCTGAATAATACAGTTAGTGTTGTTCTTCCTTTAGAGATTAAAGTTTTCTACAGTAGTGATAGGCTTTAAATTCCATTAAGCAAGCATCGCGTAATCTCAGATGGATTAAAACAATCTCTTCCAACGTGTTTTCAGATGCTGCAAACATCCGTTAATTAATAAACAATAAAATTTGCAGTATATCAGTGCACGAAGACTTCGATAAATTGGGTAAATAGACGTTGGAATTTAATATAAATAAATGCAATGTAGTAAATATAGAAATAAGCGCCAACAAGCCTCATGAAAGGTAAAGATCGTGTGATAAAATACTGAATCTGTCAACGAGAGGAAACAGGAAGCAACTGGTGAAGGATGTGGATGATACATCACACATGATATACTGAGCAAATGCTACATCTTCTGGATGTATGTTCGGAGAAATGCTATATAAAACAAAGCTATTTGTAGCATACAGTACCACAAATTAAAATATGCTGCGCTCTTGTGATGTAGCTAATGTTGCTACAATGAATTTTGGAAGGAAAGGGGGGGGGGGGTAAATTATAAGCATATTTTAACCACAAATTTAAGTATGTCAGAAAATGTTCAAACATCTGAATGATCAAATGTCCTAAAATCATGAAGTGGATAACATTAAAGAAAGTAAAAAAAAAAATGCAGTTGGGGTTTATAAGAAACTGGAGAAATCATCACTTACGAAGAAAGACTGGAAATACTAAATATACCATCATTAACTAGCTCGAGGAGAGACATGACAAATACATACAAAACTCACTACAAAAAAAAAAAAAAAAGAGAATACAAGAAACCAGATTTAGACGATTTCGTAACACCAACGACAGGGAGAACAGGTCACAAGTACCTGCTGAGGGATGAAACAAGAAAAAAAGAGGCCGAAGGAATACGAATCTGTTTACTTCTTAGGGTGGCAGAAGTAGTAGTGAGAACCACAAGCACTGGAAGGCAGACACACCAACGAGCATATCTCCCTATGTCTTTCTGTCTGTCTGTCTGTCTGTCTGTCTGTCTGTCTGTCTGTCTCTGTCTGTCTGTCTCTCTCTTTCTCTCTCTCCACACACACACATACACACACACACACACACACACACACACACACACACACACACAGCAATAACACTACATATTAAGCTTCTGGTTTTGTGTCTGTCGATATTTGATACACAAAACGATCGGAATAAAAAAAATCGACTCTATACTTCATATTAAAAGAGCAGCCCAGAAGTGAATCCAATTTAACAATCAGTTTTGAGTATATCGAACTCAACTGGGGATATATGTCGCGTTTAGCAAAGGATATATCGGACTCGCCTGGGGATATGCCAGAGCCGGGTAGGGATAAGTCATCGATGTCATTTACCGATATGCTAGTCACCTACGGATATGTTAGTGTCCTGTGAGTATGTCAGAGTAGCCCAACGGTATAATGACCTCGCATGGTGGTATGTTAGAGTTACCCAATGGTATATCAGTGTCACCTCCGGGTATATCAGGATTAACCAAGGGTAAATCAAATTCACCTGTGGGTATATCACTGTCATTTGTTGGTATATCTCAGCCACCTGCGGGTATATCAGCCACCTCTGACCATATCTCAGCCAAACGTGGATATATCAGAGACACTACGGTACGAAGTTGAGGTGCCATGCCAGTGAGGTTACTCTTAAATATACTGGCACTCTCTAGACCAGGATATTTCTATACACTAACAATCCTTTTTAACGACCCTAAAATTTCACTATCTATTCAAGGACTTGAGTGATTTGGAGGGCCTAAAAATCACTCAGATATAACACTCTTGAGTGAAAGCGTGACTGATAACTACCTGAGAAATACTTGGAGGGACTGATACCATATCTGGTCACTGAAATTATTGCTTATGAGAGGAGATGGACGAACAAACAGTGTAGAATACCCACAGTAAAGGCACAAAATAATCGCATTAGGAGATAAATGAGAAGTATAGTGAGTACAAAGCTATTTAACATCATCCCATGAGAAATAAGAATCTTAATCAGTTGATTCTTAACTGCCTTGAAGAGGAAAGTTACGGCCTCGTATTGTTCAGTTTTGATCATCAGAGCTGTGGTATCCAGGTCGAACTATGTGATGCAGACACAAACAGCCTGACTAACCAAGCTATAAACCTGGAAGCCTATTCTAAGATCAGACTGCGGAAACGATGAATATCTAAACTTCGAAAAAAAAAAAAAAAAAAAAAAAAAAAAAAACTACAGTAGCGCAGTAGCTGAGAGGAATGTACTGTGAAGAGAGAATGAAAAAACTGATCTTGATGACCATGAAAAACAGAAGTAATATGCCAGACATGTTTACAAGATGCCAGTAATAAACAAATAGGAAATGACAGAGAGGATAGTCATCGGCTTTGTAATATATATATATATATATATATATATATATATATATATATATATATATATATATATATATATATATTTATATATATATTTATATATATCGACAATATTGACGAATTTGGATGATAAGGCTAAAAACGCCGGACTTCAAACATCACTCCCAGCTATGTGAGTTTCAGATATCCTCCCCTTTCCAATCTCTCAAACCTCTCATGTCCCCCCCTTCCAAACCCACTGAACCTCTCACTCCCACCTCCTAACCTCCATCAAGCCTCTCGCGTCACCCTTTCCCAACCCACTTCAAGTCCTTCCTCCCCTGCGCTTCCATCTTTGAGAAAGAATTACGAAGTGTGAAATTACCTTTTGCAACGAACTGCATACAACGTTAGAGAACAAATCCCAGAAGTGGAGGCATGAGAGGAAGATGGCATGAGTGTGGAAAGCAGTAGTTCAGACTGCTAACTTTTACTTTCCCATGTAATACTATGTGTAATCCCCTAAATCTGTGTCTCACGGGTGATAAAGATGGTTTTAAGCAATCTAAATCCTTTATAATGCGCGCTGATGACCTTGCGTGTCCAGGCGGGTCAAACCCTCAGTAGAGCGGAGGATAAAGTGAGGATGGCACGCACAGTGCCAACGTGTGTGTGTGTGTGTGTGTGTGTGTGTACTCACCTATTTGTGATTGCAGGGGTCGTGCATCAGCTCCCGGCCCTGCATCTTGGCTCTTCACTACTAGGTTCACTTTCTCCCGGCTTCGAGAGCCTTGCCGTGCCGCTTCTTAAAGCTATGTGTGGATCCTGGCTCTACCACTCTAATCTCCAAGTCGTTCTTGTGGAGGACACAGGGGTTCTTAAGTTTTCCCTCTTGCAGGTGCTTCCATATTCACATATGCGGACTGAAATATTTCTGCCTGTTTGTCCTACATATTTCTTGGGACAATGTCTACAGGGGATGGTGTATACGCCTGCTGTGAAAGTTACAAGTGTGGGACTTCGCTTCGTTGCGAGGTCTTTGTTGGAGGAAGTATTCGTGATGGAAACCTAGACATAATTTCTAGCAAGCACCTGGTGAGTATTCCTGGCAACATCACCACATGGGAGCACTGTGAACGGTTTAGATGATTGTTCCATGGGGGGATTTGTTGACGATAACTTATGCTTTGAGTCTGTAGTCCCGGATGAAGAAAGACGGAAATTGAAGACGCGTGAAGGCTTGTGTTACGTAAGCATATTCATCTTCAAGGAAACAAAGGCTGGAGATGCGAAGAGCCAGTAAGGACATCTCTTATACTAAGAGTATTTTGGTGTGAAAAGGAGTGAATAAGATCGTCCTTGTTGGCAAGTTTTTTATACACTTTGAAGAGGTTATCACAGTCGGGAGACCTGCACAGGTGGACGTAGAGAAGAGGAAGTTTACCTTTCTTTGTGTGTGTTAAAAGTGATCAAGGTCCCAGGACTGACACGCTTTCTGGTACATATTTTTTAGCAGTTGCTCACATTTCTATATAAACTGATTTGTCGGTATAGATAACCAAGGTTTATATCATTCCTCTCCCTACCTCTGTGCCTTCACTTAATTCCTCCATTCTTGTCTTCACTCCCTCCCTCCCATCTATTCTCCCCTCCCTCCCATTTACCCTTCCTCCCTCCCATCTACTCTTCCTCTCTCTCTCTCTCTCTTATCTACCCCGTCTCGTCATCAAAGTAGGGGGTGTTGCACCCTTCTCCTCCTATTCCCTCTTCTCCTCTTCCTCATTCCCCTCCTCCTCCTCCTCCTCTTCCCCCCTCCTCCTGTCCGGTAATGAATGCATCTCGCTATAAGAATAATAACGAAGAATCTTTCTTATTTAGAAGACATTTACGCAAGAAGGAAAATACCAGCTCGCTTATGTCCGCTGGTTACATGTGAATGATTCTTGTGGTGTTGGTTGTGTTAGTAGTGGTGGTGGTAGTTGTTGTGGTGGTGGTGGTAGTTGCTGTGGTGGTGTTGGTTGTAGTAATGGTGGTGGTGGTAGTTGTTGTGGTGGTGGTGGTTGTAGTAGTGGTGGTGGTGGTAGTTGTTGTGGTGGTGGTGGTTGTAGTAGTGGTGGTGGTGGTAGTTGTGGGTGGTGGTTGTAGTAGTTGTGGTGTGTTGTGGTGGTAGTGGTTGTTGTTGTGGTGGTGGTGGTAGTTGTTGTGGTGGTGGTGGTGGTGGTAGTTGTTGTGGTGGTGGTGGTGGTGGTAGTTGTTGTGGTGGTGGTGGTGGTGGTAGTTGTTGTGGTGGTGGTGGTGGTGGTAGTTGTTGTGGTGGTGGTGGTGGTGGTAGTTGTTGTGGTGGTGGTGGTGGTGGTGGTGGTGGTGGTGGTAGTAGTTGTGGTGGTGGTGGTGGTGGTGGTGGTAGTTGTTGTGGTGGTGGTGGTGGTAGTAGTGGTGGTGGTGGTGGTGGTGGTGGTGGTGGTGGTGGTAGTTGTTGTGGTGGTGGTGGTGGTAGTAGTGGTGGTGGTGGTGGTAGTTGTTGTGGTGGTGG
>NC_091301.1:8405806-8425806 GCF_038502225.1 Cherax quadricarinatus
ATTAAGGTCTTCTAATTTTTCTTTGCACTACTTGGTCAGTATACACATAGTGGTACCGGCATATAACTCAGGGCCTTTTGCATATCTCCTGCTTGTATATTACGACCAGCTTTGTAGTTTTTCAGCTGTCCGGTACTTGTTCCTCTTGTAGACTTTTGCAACAAGTTTACACAGTACTTCCGCCCCATGGTGATGTGTTGTCAGATGGCAGGGTTCTCGTCGTGTCCACCATAGTGATGTGTTGTCAGATGGCAGGGTTCTCGTCGTGTCCACCATGGTGATGTGTTGTCAGATGGCAGGGTTCTCGTCGTGTCCAACATGGTGATGTGTTGTCAGATGGCAGAGATTTCGTCGTGTCCACCATAGTGATGTGTTGTCAGATGGCAGAGGTTTCGTCGTGTCCACCATGGTGATGTGTTGTCAGATGGCAGAGGTTTCGTCGTGTCCACCATGGTGATGTGTTGTCAGATGGCAGAGCTTTCGTAGTGTCCACCATTTTTAGTAGCTTCATCACTTCCTTCTTTGATACGAAAATATCTTATTTATATTGATGAACCTTATGGCATCAACTCTGTCTCCTTGGTGAATACCTCCTTAAATCTTCAGCTTATTCCTCTCCTTCCTCTCTTTCGAAGTGCTCCTCCGACCTTCTTGAGCCTTATTACTTGGTCTTTTACAGACACTTTCATTTTTATGTTTCTCTTAGGTTCTTACTGTGTTTTTGATGTTATGTCATTCTCAAACTGACGTTCTGCTTTCCTTCCTATCTTTGACTATTAATTTCTGGCTATTTCATTTTTTTTGTCATCCTCTGTGTTCCTTGTATCCATGCTCTTTTGTTCCCTATTTTTGCCATCTCTGCAGCTCTAATTAAACCAAAGGCTCTGTACTTTCTATTTGAACCCCTCCTGACTATATTTCTCCATCACCGAGTAGGCTATCTGACTTGTAGTAATGTGTGTGTGTGTACTCACCTAGTTGAGGTTGCAGGGGTCGAGTCCAAGCTCCTGGCCCCGCCTCTTCACTGGTCGCTACTAGGTCACTCTCCCTGAACCATGAGTTTTATCGTACCTCTGCTTAAAGCTATGTATGGATCCTGCCTCCACTACATTGCTTCCCAAACTATTCCACTTCCTGACTACTCTGTGGCTGAAGAAATACTTCCTAACATCCCTTTGATTCATCTGTGTCTTCAGCTTCCAACTGTGTCCCCTTGTTGCTGTGTCCAGTCTCTGGAACATCCTGTCTTTGTCCACCTTGTCAATTCCTCTCAGTATTTTGTAAGTCGTTATCATGTCCCCCCTATCTCTCCTGTCCTCCAGTGTCGTCAGGTTGATTTCCCTTAACCTCTCCTCATAGGACATACCTCTTAACTCTGGGACTAGTCTTGTTGCAAACCTTTGCACTTTCTCTAGTTTCTTTACATGCTTGGCTAGGTGTGGGTTCCAAACTGGTGCCGCATACTCCAATATGGGCCTAACGTACACGGTGTACAGGGTCCTGAACGATTCCTTATTAGGATGTCGGAATGCTGTTCTGAGGTTTGCCAAGCGCCCATATGCTGCGGCAGTTATTTGGTTGATGTGCGCTTCAGGAGATGTGCCTGGTGTTATACTCACCCCAAGATCTTTTTCCTTAAGTGATGTTTGTAGTTTCTGGCCCCCTAGACTGTACTCCGTCTGCGGTCTTATTTGCCCTTCCCCAATCCTCATGACTTTGCACTTGGTGGGATTGAACTCCAGGAGCCAATTGCTGGACCAGGTCTGCAGCCTTTCCAGATCCCTTTGTAGTTCTGCCTGGTCTTCGATCGAATGAACTCTTCTCATCAACTTCACGTCATCTGCAAACAGGGACACCTCGGAGTTTATTCCTTCCGTCATGTCGTTCACAAATACCAGAAACAGCACTGGTCCTAGGACTGACCCCTGTGGGACCCCGCTGGTCACAGGTGCCCACTCTGACACCTCGCACGTACCATTACTCGCTGCTGTCTTCCTGACAAGTATTCCCTGATCCATTGCAGTGCCTTCCCTGTTATCCCTGCTTGGTCCTCCAGTTTTTGCACTAATCTCTTGTGTGGTACTGTGTCAAACGCCTTCTTGCAGTCCAAGAAAATGCAATCCACCCACCCCTCTCTCTCTTGTCTTACTGCTGTCACCATGTCATAGAACTCCAGTAGGTTTGTGACACAGGATTTCCCGTCTTTGAAACCATGTCGGCTGCTGGTGATGAGATCATTCCTTTCTAGATGTTCCACCATTCTTCTCCTGACAATCTTTTCCATGATTTTGCATGCTATACATGTCAGTGACACTGGTCTGTAGTTTAGTGCTTCATGTCTGTCTCCCTTTTTAAAGATTGGGACCACATTTGCTGTCTTCCATGCCTCAGGCAATCTCCCTGTTTCGATAGATGTATTGAATATTGTTGTTAGGGGTACACATAGCGCCTCTGCTCCCTCTCTCAGGACCCATGGAGAGATGTTATTTGGCCCCATTGCCTTTGAGGTATCTAGCTCACTCAGAAGCCTCTTCACTTCTTCCTCGGTTGTGTGTACTGTGTCCAGCACATGGTGGTGTACCCCACCTCTCCGTCTTTCTGGAGCCCCTTCTGTCTCCTCTGTGAACACTTCTTTGAATCTCTTGTTGAGTTCCTCACATACTTCATGGTCATTTCTTGTTGTCTCTCCTCCTTCTTTCCTTAGCCTGATTACCTGGTCCTTGACGGTTGTTTTCTTCCTGATGTGGCTGTATAACAGCTTCGGGTCAGATTTGGCTTTTGCTGCTATGTCGTTTTCATATTGACGTTGGGCCTCCCTTCTTATCTGTGCATATTCGTTTCTGGTTCTACAACTGCTCTCCTTATTCTCCTGGGTCCTTTGCCTTCTATATTTCTTCCATTCCCTAGCACACTTGGTTTTTGCCTCCTTGCATCTTTGGGTGAACCATGGGCTCATCCTGGCTTTTCCATTATTCCTGTTACCCTTGGGTACAAACCTCTCCTCAGCCTCCTTGCACATTGTTGCTACATATTCCATCATCTCATTAACTGGCTTCCCTGCCAGTTCTCTGTCCCACTGAACCTCATTCAGAAAGTTCCTTATTCCTGTGTAGTCCCCTTTCCTGTAGTTTGGTTTCATTTGTCCTGGCCTTCCTGCTTCCCCCTCCACTTGTAGCTCTACTGTGTATTCGAAGCTCAAAACCACATGATCGCTGGCCCCAAGGGGTCTTTCATATGTGATGTCCTCAATATCTGCACTACTCAAGGTGAATACTAAGTCCAGTCTTGCTGGTTCATCCTCTCCTCTCTCTCTTGTAGTGTTTCTTACGTGTTGGTACATGAAGTTTTCCAGTACCACCTCCATCATCTTAGCCCTCCATGTATCTTGGCCCCCATGTGGCTCCAAGTTCTCCCATTCAATCTCCTTGTGGTTAAAGTCGCCCATGATCAGGAGCTTTGTCCTGCATGCATGAGCTCTTCTCGCCACTGCAGCCAGTGTGTCAACCATCGCTCTATTGCTCTCGTCATACTCTTGCCTTGGCCTCCTGCTGTTCTGTGGTGGGTTATACACCACTGCAATTATCACCTTGGGACCACCAGAGGAGAGACAGGCAGCTAGCAACATCTGTTGTTGTGGCAATGGATGAATTCCCTGCTATGTTTGTTAACTGCTCATTACTCTGTAACTTGGCTATGATTGTAATCATGTGATAACGTGTTTATCATTCATTACCTTTGAAACTTGTCATGATTTTGACCAGCTCTACCTGGAGCTCATTACCTTTGTAAATTCTCATGATTAATGTGTTTATGATTCATTACCTTTGCAATTATTCATGAGTGTGACCAGCTCTACCTGGAGCTCATTACCTTTGTAACTTGGTCATGATTGTGACCAGATCTAGTTCATTACCTTTGTAACTTGCTCAGCTATCAAAACTTAGGAGTCCAGTCCCTGGACCAATTATGTACCTCTGTAATCTTTTGACTACTGCCCACAGGATGGGTATGGAGTGCATAATAAACATATTAAACTAAGACCACCAGAGTGAAGCGTTCCCGCTATGTAATCACTTTCTTCTCCGCTGTCTCCTCTCTCCAGCTCATCAAAATTCCATCAGTGTTTGATCAGCAATGCCACTCCTCTACCCCCCCTGTTCCTTCTGTCTTTTCTCAGGATCTGGTATCCCACTGGAAAGATGGCATCTGTTATCATACCTGTAAGCTTGGTTTCTGTGATCGCTATGATGTCTGGTGATGCCTCTTTGACTCTTTCGTGCCACTCCTCCCACTTGTTTGTTATTCCATCAGCGTTTGTGTACCATATCTTCAGTTTCCTTTCCAACACTGTGGTTTGGGGGGCCTGTGGGGGTGGGAGACCTGGTAGCATACTGTGGGATTCTATGGTTGGGGGTTGGGTGGAAGCTGTGGGTATGGATTGTATTGTGTGTTGGGATGGTGTGATAGGTTGTGGGGTTCTGAGGATAGTTGTGTGTGTGCTTGCCCTTGCTGCTCTGTTCTGCTCTGACTGACCTCTGCTGGTTTCATCCTTGTCTCCTTTCCTAGCTCCTTTCGCTTTTTTGTCCTCTCCCTCAGCTGCTGTTTCTCTGTTTGTGTTCTGTCTCTGTCTAGGAACACCTTCTTGTACTCTTCCGAGCTTTTCAACCGTGGTTTCTCTTGGAGGATCCTGTTCCGCACTGTTTCTGTCCTGAGAATCAGCTTGATCGGTCGGTTTCTCCCCTTCACGTACCCCCCTATTCTCTGAAAATTTACAATCTCATCCATGTCTTCTCCCCCTATTTCCGTGATGATTTTCTCAATCTCCTTTCTTTCTTCCTGCCATCTTTCAGTGTGTGTCCTTTCCTCTCTCTCCCGAAGCCCATGGATAATCACTGATTTTGCCCTTTCCTTCTCCCATTGCCTCTCCCTCTGTGACTCTGGTTCCTGTCTGTATGTGGTCATTTTCTCCCTTGATTTTTCCAGTGGCTCTTGGTAGCATGGTTGTGCCTCAGCATTCGACCTATCTCCCTCTCCATCTGCACCCATCTGCTCTTCCCTTCCACTCCCTGGCCCTTCTTTGCAGGCTGATATGACCTTAGCATAATTCATATCTCCTTCCTTCCTGTTCAGCCTCTCATCTTCGTATGGTGTGTCTTCTCTGGTCACTGCCCCTGAGACTTGCTTCAGCCTGTTTACCTCAAATTCTAGGACCTTTACCCTGGCTACTGCAGTTTCGACTTGTGCCTCCCAATTCTTCGTCTCCTTCTCCAACCTCTTTTCCCATTTCACAGAGAGCTCTTTCTCCATTTTTTCAGAAAGCTCTCCTAATTTTCTCTCCCATTCTTGCTCTATCCTTTTCCACTGTTCCTCCATCCATTCCTCCCTACCAGTACCATTGTCATCTGATCCCTGATTCCTGCGAGTCCCAACCATTTTTTTTTTTTTAGTGAAAGAGAGAAAGAAAAAGAAAAAGGGGGAGAGAGTGAGAGATTGGGGGAGAGAGAAGGGGAGCCTAGAAGGAGGGGAAAAGAAGGGAAAAGGGGGGAGAAAGTGAGAGAGAGGGAAAAGGTAAGAGAGAGGGGGGAGTGACATGGGAAGAGAGAGAGAGATAAAAGAAGAGGAAGAGAGAGAGCAAGAGAGGAAGAGAGAGAGGGAGAGGGAGAGAGAGAGGAAGAGAGAAAGAGTGAGAGGAAGAGAGAAAGGAGGAGAGAAAGAGAGAGAGAGAGAGAGAGAGAGAGAGAGAGAGAGAGAGAGAGAGAGAGAGAGAGAGAGAGAGAGAGAGAGAGAGAGAGAGAGAGAGAGAGAGGAGAGGGAGAGAGATGGAGGGGGAAAGGAAGGGTTATAGGGTCCCTTCACAGGAAGGTGTAAAATCCTGTATATGTGTGTGTATGTGTCTGTATGTGTGTGTGTGTGTGTGTGTGTGTGTGTGTGTGTGTGTGTGTGTGTGTGTGTGTGTGTGTGTGTGTGTCTGTGTGTGTGTGTGTGTGTGTGTGTATGTGTGTGTGTGTGTGTGTGCATATGTGTGTGTGTGTGTGTATGTGTGTGTGTGTGTGTGTGTGTGTGTGTGTGTGTGTGTGTGTGTGTGTGTGTGTGTGTGTGTGCATATGTGTGTGTGTGTGTGTGTGTGTGTGTGTGCATGTGTGTGTGCGTGTGTGTATGTGCTACAGCTATTCAAGTGCCTAACAGCAGAGCTGTCCTCACCTAGTGTGTGTGCACATGTTTATGTAAACAGTCCTTATTTCCCACATATGTACTACATATGTATTGTATATGTACCCGATCTCTTGGTTCACACTGTACTGTCTTATGCGTTTAAAATTACGTTCAAAAATAAATACACTAGGCTTCGCCTATATGCCGCTACCTCTAAATTCTATTAAATGCCAGTAAATGCTGCTTATTCTAATTCTGATAGCTCGAGGAGAGTGACCCCCAATTCCAGCTAGAGACAGGTACTATTGACCCCATGCAACTCAAACTAGGTGAATATTACTTGCGGCTGGCAGTGGAGTAATGTTGAGGGTCTGTCCTGTCCCAGAAGTTGATGTTTGATGCTTCTCGGTAATTTTTCCACTAACTTCCTGTATGCACTATAGTCTCTAGCTCTTCTAATTTTTTCACTCACTCACTGTATTTACTGACACATCTATACATATCTCTTATCTCCCTGGTCTTGAGTCGCACTTATTCTTCAAAATACCCCACTGCGTTATTATGGCAACACTATTTAGGCCTGACACAACCGTTCACCCTTCCAACGCCCTCACTAAACACTCAGCCAATATTTCCTTTGTTTTCTTTTCTGTGATCATTTATATTTCCTTTTTTCGGGGCATAAGTGATTATATGCACTCTTATGCGTGCACACGCCTATATCCCACACTCTATTCCTTATGGCACCGTCAGAAATTACCACCAAAACACGAGCTCAAACCGCGTGACTCCTCCACGAGTGTGTACTCACCTATTTGTGGTTGCAGGGGTCGAGTCCTAGCTCCTAGTGTGTGTGTGTGTGTGTGTGTGTGTGTGTGTGTGTGTGTGTGTGTGTGTGTGTGTGTGTGTGTGTGTGTGTGTGTGTGTGTGTGTGTGTGTGTGTGTGTGAGTGTGAGTGTGTGTGTGTGTGTGTGTGTGTGTGTGTGTGTGTGTGTGTGTGTTAGTTAGTTACCATTTTGTCCTAGGCACATGTCGATTAGACACTAGGCCTGTGTGTGTGTGTGTGTGTGTGTGTGTGTGTGTGTGCGCGTGCGTGCATGCATGCATGCATGAATGCGTGCGTGCTTGTCTGAGTGTATTCTTGTCACAGTACATGTATAAGCAAATGCATCCACTCTACGCGCTGCACCCATAACACAGACATCATGGGGTCGGGATGGGTGGGTGGGAAGTGCCGTCAGATAGTGGCACGAAAATAGGCTGTCTTACACAGTGGTGCCGTTATCAGGTGATTCTAAACCTTCAATAATGTCTGTCATCGTCTCCCTCAAACCCCGTTTTACCTCATCCTTTCTCTGTTTACCTCATACAAGAAACCTATCTTCTGTAGGGTAAACATGGCTAGTTCCTCAGGACGCCTCACCCACCACGTTGTTTCTAATCTTGTTAAATACAAAAATCTAGCTAGTTTCTCTGGACGCCACTCGCACCGCGTTGTTTCTAATCTTGTTAAATACAAAATCCTGTACTAAGCAACATATTTTCTCTATGAACTCTTTGGTTGCAGATGCGCTCAGCATTGCCATTCATTCACTTCTCTCCCTTCTTTTCAGTGTCTTCTCCTTTCCTCTCTCTCATTCCTCCCTCTGTCCCCTCTGTACGGTATTGGGTAATTTGCTGGTAATCCTTCCTAACAACCTGTTTACGAGAGGCATAAAGCGGCCACTCCTGCCCCTCCCACCACCACATCGTCCTCAGCTCAGTGTGGGGGACGACGGGCGGCTGAGTCGTTCCCTTGCGTTGATCCCTGGTTTTCTCTCTCTCTCTCTCTCTCTCTCTCTCTCTCTCTCTCTCTCTCTCTCTCTCTCTCTCTCTCTCTCTCTCTCTCTCTCTCTCTCTCTCTCTCTCTCTCTCTCTCTCTCTCTCTCTCTCACACACACACACACACACACACACGCAGCACCAGTTTGGAATCCACACCTGGTCAAACACGTCAAGAAATTAGAGAAAGTGCAAAGGTTTGCAACAAGGCTAGTTCCAGAGTTAAGGGGAATGTCCTATGAAGAAAGATTAAGGGAAATCGGTCTGACGACACTGGAGGACAGGAGGGTCAGAGGAGACATGATAGAGACATAAAAAATACTGCGTGGAATAGACAAGGTGGACAGAGACAGGATGTTCCAGAGATGGGACACAGAAACAAGGGGTCACAATTGGAAGCTGAAGACTCAGATGAGTCAAAGGGATGGTAGGAAGTATTTCTTCAGTCATAGAGTAGTTAGAAAGTGGAATAGTCTGGCAAGCGATGTAGTAGAGGCAGGAACTATACATAGTTTTAAGAAGAGGTATGATAAAGCTCATGGAGCAGGGAGAGGGAGGACCTAGTAGCGGTCAGTGATGAGGCGGGGCCAGGAGCTGAGTATCGGCCCCTGCAACCACAATTAGGTGAGTACACACACACACATACACAGAATAAGATATAAGTCTCTCTCACCCAGTGTTGCTAGTCTAAGCACGTCTGCAATAGTATTGTCAGAGATTTTTACGTAATCTAACGCAGCTCATCGTAGATGAGCTGAAAGACCTTGTCTTCCTTGTAAGTGAGGAGCTGTGGAGAGCGGATCACTTGTTCAATTGCAGCTGAAAGTATTTCGATAGAGTTATAGACTCGCTGCACACGGTCACTTCACACGGTCGAAGATGTCCGATGTACACATACAGTTATAGACTGGTATACAATATCGACAAGATGCAGAATTAGACACATGTGCAACATCTGTTGATAAAGCCATCCAGTGGCTTTATCAACACAAGGACATAATGAGAAAAATCTAGAATTATATATAAAAGATGAGGTATTGAGTCCCCTCAGCCTTGGAGTTGGTGAAGAGCACCGTAGTCTTGAAGACTCTGGAGCACAGGCATGAAGTTTGGTGCTTATATACCTGGTTGGCAAAACATCTACAAATAAAGACACCCAGATGTTGCACGTGTGTCTAATTCTTCACTGACTACACCTGATCACTTAAAAAAATAATCTTAAGTTCTGCTTTGATATGCTCAACACCATGAGCCTGTAATAACGTTGGTAAAATTACTGGCAACGTGTTAGATAAAAGGACGCAAGTGCAACTAATGTGATATTTTATTGTGACAACGTTTCGCTCTCCAGGAGCTTTGTCAAGCCGTTACAAAGCTCCTGGAGAGCGAAACGTTACCACGATAAAATGTCGCATTAGTTGCATCTGAGTCCTTTCACTTAACAAATCATAAGCCTCTTTGCTCACAGATTTCAAAAAGTACTTTGAATATATCTAATACTGAATTATTATTTTTTTGTTTTTTTGCAAAACAGTGTGAGCCTTAATGTAAGCCTCATCAAATCATATAGAAATCGTGTAAATAGTTCCTTATGTAGGCCGTCGGGTCAGGTGAAAAATGAGGCGAATACCACCTAGGTTATGTAAGTGATATGTATGTGAGTGATATCAGGGGTTGGCTACCTGATTAGGTGAAGAGTAAGGGGATGACCCGAGTGACTCGTGTGCAGGTGCTGATGTCAGAGAATACTGACGAGATGACTAGGGAGTTATGAATACGCTCTGGTTTTGCTCTGTAGTACAATAGACCTGGATGAAAACACTTTTCCGGTCATGCTGGCCTCCGGCTCCGGGCCATATGAAGCGTGTGGTTGCTTCCTGTGTATCACACACGCAGTACTGCTGTACCGAGGAGTTCTACATGCATATTTACGTTCTGTCTTGTCTTTAGATCGCGGGCAGCCCCACCAATGTAGAATTTACTGAAACTAGCTGATAAATTAGACACATATGCAGCTCTTAATTATTTTTATTGAGGAAACGTTTTGCCACACACAGCGGCTTCATCAGTCCAATACAAAGAAGAATGATGAAAATCAGATGGAGTTTGAGGTAATCAGTCCCTCAGACTGGTGTCGATGTAATCAGTTCCTCAATCTCTTCAAGATTGGTGACTGATTACATCAACCTTTTCAAGTTGATGGACTGATTACATCGACTCCAAGCTGGGGGACTGATTACCTCGAACTCCTTCTGACCTTCATCATTCTTTGTATTGAACTGATGAAGCCACTGTGTGGCGAAACGTTTCATCAATAAAGACAACCAAATGTTGCACATGTATCTAACTTATCAACATGTCGGTTCTCTGAACCGTTTATCACATTATTGCATCCAGCAGCACATTTAGTGTACATTTAACATACATGCTAAATGTACACTGCTGTAGATACAAACACACAGTTATTTATTTCTGTAGATACAAAGTCTGGTTATATCATTAATGTTTTATTATTAAACTACAGTTACGTCAGTTATAATTCCTACTGCTTTGCTAGACTGAATTTTTCTCCTGCATATTCTTGCAGAATGGAGGTAACAGCACAACGTATATTGGGAGCCCTCAGGGAGAATACAAGTCAAGAGGCTTGTGGTTCTATCCGTTATTAACATTATCCGGTACAAAGCTGTAGTTGACAGAAGAGATATGGTGAAAGAGTCTGTGATGTGGGATACCAATTTTTATCCCTTTTTTTTTAATTTTGATAAGCATCTAGCTGCCACTCTGAGATGAGTGTGGTGTCATGTTGGTCGCTGGGACAGACATGATTGGCCAGGGATGAGGTTGGATATGGGAGGCTAATTCTCATAGGCTTAGAAAAAAGAGACAGGGGAATACGCAACTGATCTGATTATCTCCCGCTCACTCAGTCTCTCATCAATTGAATTTTTTGACCAGTTGGGAAATTTGTCAGAGTGGCGCCGTGAAGACAGTGTGACTATCCCGAAGTGCTGTGTGTTCCTGAAGTCCACCTGGAGTCTACCTAAAGGGTATTCCGGGGGATCAACGCTCCCGCAGCCCGGTCCATGACCAGGTCTCCCGGTGGATCACGGCCTGATCAACTAGGCTGTTACTGCTGACCGCACGTAGTCCAACGTACGAACCACAGCCTGGCTGATCCGGCACCAACTTTAAGCATCTGTCCAATTCCCTCTTGAAAGCAGCCAGGGGTCTACTGGCAATTCCCCTAATGCATGGTGGGAGGCTGATGAACAGTCTTGGGACCCGGACATTTACGGTGTTTTCTCTTAGTATACACTTCACTTAATGTCCTACACACTCTGCATCAAAGTACGTAGTACTTATGCCACTCGGTCAGATTCCAGAAATCAAGCTGAGTGTGAATTTCGAATCCTGCTGTGGACTGAGAGAAACCAAAAGGTTTGCTTTAATCCTCTTTATAAGAACTTAAGGTGTTTTAATCCTTTTAATGAGGAATTAAAATGTTTTAATCCTTTTTATAAGGAATTAAGGTGTTCTAATCCTTTTTGTAAGGGATTCGGGTGTTTTGAGTGGTGGTGAATAGGTGAAATGCAGCCTCTGAGTAGTCGATAGTCAGTAAACCCAATTGACTAGCCAATCAGACCAGGAGAATGCTAGGGTGGTACTAACCCTGGAGTTACGCGACCCGGGTGACCACGGGGTGTATAAAGTAACCAGGTGGTGTGTAAAGCGACTACGTGGTATGTGAAGTGACCCTGTGGTGTGTGAAGTAACCCCGTGGTGTGTGAACTGACCACGTGGTGTGTGAAGTGACCACGTGGTGTGAAATATCAGTGCTTGGTGAGTAGCCTTGCAGTGACTTGCAAAGAATCTGCAACTTGTGTAATTTATCCCACAAGACGGGAAGGGAGAGAGCTAGGAAGGGTGAGCAATAGGGGGAGAGAAATAGGGAGGAAGAGACATTGGAAGGGAAAGGGATATGGGGTGAGATCGAGAAGGGAAGAAAGATAAAGAGGAAAGGAGAGATAGGGAGGGAGAGTGATAGAGAGAGAGAGAGAGAGAGAGAGAGAGAGAGAGAGAGAGAGAGAGAGAGAGAGAGAGAGAGAGAGAGAGAGAGAGAGAGAGAGAGAGAGAGAGAGAGAGAGATGGGTAGACTGATAGGGAGGAATAGACACAGGGAGGAAGGGAGACAAGAGGTGGGAGTGAGTCTGGGAAAGAAAGAGAGAGAGAGAGAGAGAGAGAGAAGCTTACAGCACTTCGCCGTATCTCGCATCTGCTTGACAGTAGGGGTTGCAAGATTCTGTACGAGGCACAAGTACGCTCACACCTTGAGTATGCTCCACTTTCTTGGTTTGCCTGCCCCCCCTCTCATCTGCGACTGCTTGACAGAGTAGAGAACAGAGCAAGACGTCTCATCTCTCGCCTGGACCCATCCTGGATAGATCTGTCATTTCAGCAGAGTCTTCAACACAGGAGGGATGTGGGTGGCCTTACTGTTATGTACAAGGCCAATATTGTCAAAGTACCACACTTGGATTCACTTCGAGGACAGCGTGAAACAAGCTTTTATGCCACAAGACGGGCAGAAAGCAGCAACTTCACTCTGGCTGTACCCTTCTCCAGAACATCGCTCCATCTGAGATCATACATACCCAGGATGACTCGAGTATGGAGCACATTCGTACAGCATAATGATGTCAACGAGATAAATTCAGTTGATCAAATGAAAATGCTGACCCACAGATGGCTCCAACTTCATCTTGTTCCCTACTTGTATGCCTTATAACAATAAAAATGCTTTCAAATGAGCTGATGTAGGCAACAGTTCTTAGCTTGTCTGTAAAGTTAGGAATCCTTAACCTGTAAATAGCTTGTCAATAAAGCTAGGGATCCTTAACCTTGTCAAACCCTGTGTAAAGAGAGAGAGAGAGAGAGAGAGAGAGAGAGAGAGAGAGAGAGAGAGAGAGAGAGAGAGAGAGAATGAGGGAATAGGAACGAAGAATAAGGAATAAAGGAGGACAAAGAAGAGGAGAATGGAAACAACTGTAGAAATGAGGAAGAAGGAAACACAGAAAAAATGGACATGAATTCGTTAGAAAACATTCAGCGTAGGATGACTAAATTAATACATAGCATTAGAAATCTTCCTTATGAAGAAAGATTGAAGACTCTTAAGTTACATTCACTTGTTAGACGAAGAATGAGGGGAGACCTGATCGAAGTGTATAAGTGGAAGATAGGTATTAATAAAAGGGATATTAATAAGGTCTTGAGGATGTCTCTCCAAGAGAGAACCCGCAGTAATGGATTTAAATTAGGTAAGTTTAGATTTAGAAAGGACATAGGAAAGTATTGGTTTGGAAATAGGGTAGTTGATGAGTGGAACAGTCTACCTAGTTGGGTTATTGAGGCTGGGACTTTGGGTAGTTTCAAATATAGGTTGGATGGGTGCATGAGTGGGAGGGGTTGGATTTGAGTGGGACTTTCACATCAGAGCTTATTTCTTGGGTGGCATTGAAAATTGGGTTGGGCAAATGTTTTGTTAGTGGGATGAATTGTAAAGGACCTGCCTAGTATGGGTCAACAGGCCTCCTGCAGTGTTCCTCCTTTCTTATGTTCTTATGTTCTTATGAGAGGGAGATAAGTGGGGAAAAGCACGGATGAATATGGAGAAGGGAAGAGGAGGAGAAGAATAAGAGCTTTGAAAGGAGCAGAAGGTTAGAAGAGAGGAGCAGAGAGAAACGAAGAGAAGAGGGATAGGGAGAGTAATGGAGGGGTCAGAGAGGGGGAGAATGAAAGATATGGAGAGAAAAATAGTAAATGATCCTGGATAGCAAGATAAATGATAATAGAACCTGGACTAAGAAGAGAGAATGAACTGAAATGGAGGAGGAGAAGAAGAAATGCAGGAGGAGAAGGGGAAAGAGAGAGTGGAAGAGGAGGTGAGGTTATCTGTAGTCGCTTCCTGAGGTCACTGACCCCGCAACACTGTCCCAGATCAGTCCTCATCGATGCTGGCCTGATCGATCAGGCTCTTGGTGCCCACCGCCCGCAGCGCAACGTATTCACCACAGCCTGGCTGATCAGGAACTGATATGAGTAATTTATCGAGTTCCCTCTTGAAGACTGCAGGGAGTCTGTTGGTTATCAACTGTGGCATGCAAAGAGTACGTAACCTTTATTCGGCGCATGGACACACCCTCATTTACAGGCTATCTCCCCCAACCAGCGAACCAGGTTGCTAAGAGTTGGTGATGGGGCCCCGTCGTTCAACTAGTGACCAGGTTCTAGCCAATAAGAAGGTGGGATTGGCAATCGCAGAGGTTATGTGGATACCGCTCTCCTGTCTGCCCTTGTCATTCCCATTCTAGAGCTGGTTGAAGCACGGTCTGCTATCTTGTGGCTTCTATTTCTGCCTTGCTTACCGTGACGTGCACTATACTTATTACTGTACATAGTGTACATATTGCTGTTCTAAATTGGTGAAGGATAATATAAGTCTAAACTTTTTCTACTGTGTTTCTTTTGCTCCCATTACACCTGGGATAACAGGCCTTTGAAATCCTGGGTTGTAATATCAACCCTTATGTAAGAAGGAGGGGACTGAAAAGTCGTGGTCCCTTTACACTTAATGAGTTCTCTCTCTCTCTCTCTCTCTCTCTCTCTCTCTCTCTCTCTCTCTCTCTCTCTCTCTCTCTCTCTCTCTCTATTCAATGCTACTCTGCTTTTTACAGGTAGCATCCTGCACTGTCTGCCAAGCCTGACTAGTCAGGGTCAGTAGCTTAGGCCAGTAGATGACTTGGACCTGCCTAGCATGGGCCAGTAGGTAACTTGGGCCTGCCTAGCATGGGCCAGTAGATGACTTGGACCTGCCAAGCATGGGCCAGTAGGTAACTTGGACCTACCTAGTATGGGCCAGTAGGTGACTTGGACCTGCCTAGCATGGGCCAGCAGATACTTGAACCTACCTAGCATGGGCCAGTAGGTGACTTAGACCTGCCAAGCATGGGCCAGTATATGACTTGGACCTGCCTAGCGTGGGCCAGCAGATGACTGGGGCCTGCTTAGCATGGGCCAGTAGGCCTGCTGCAGTGCTCCTTCTTATGTTTATATTTAAGTCTCATGTTTCCAAGCGTAGTGACTTGATTGTGAAGATTTAATGATATCAACAGCAACGCCTTAAATAATACTACCACTTACATATACACTACACAACTAGCTGACAGTGAGGTCTGGTCATGGACCAGGCCGCGGGGGCGTTAATCCCCGGAGCACCCTACAGGTATACTCCAGGTATCCCTTAAGATCCCCTAATCCCACCTACAGTGTAGATGTAGAAAACAGGAAGATAGAGAGGGAAGGGCAGTAATTTTAGTGGGGAAGGTTTAGTGAGGGTAGAGAGGAAGAAGGGAGGGAGGGAGAGAGGGAGGGTAAGAACACCACAGTGAGCAACACGCTAGATGGAGGGGTTAGATAGATGACGGGAAGGAATGGGCGAGCAAGTAGGAGGGAGGGGATGGGGTACTGGACCATCAGACTCGCCAGTATAGGGTACGAATTTTGCTACAGTCCAGGATGGTGATGGGTGGCACCATGCAGCCCAGGATGGTGACGGGTGGTAGCATGCATCCCAGGATGGTGATGGGTGGCACCATGCAGCCCAGGATGGTGACGGGTGGTAGCATGCATCCCAGGATGGTGATGGGTGGCACCATGCAGCCCAGGAGAAAGGAATGGGAATAAATGAAGAAGTAGGAATAACTGGAAAGGGTGTCGGGGGTCAACGCCCCCGCTGCACGGTCCATGACCAGGCCTAGCGGTGGATCAGGGCCTGATCAACCAGGCTGTTACTGTTGGCCGCACGTAAATTGATGGAGGAGCCACAGCCCGGCTGGTCAGATACTGACTTTAGGTGCCTGTCCAGTGCTTTCTTGAAAACAGCAAGAGGTCTATTGGAAATCCCTCTTATGTATGCTGGGATGCAGCTGAATAGTCTTGGGCCCCTGACACTTACTGTGTTGTCTCTTAGCTTTTCACTGAGGGAATGTTGCATCTCCTGCTAAGTCGTTTGCTTTCGTAGGGAGTGATTTTCTTGTGCAGATATGGCACTAGTTCCTCTTGGATTTTCCAAGCGTATATATTATCATGCATCTTTCTCGCCTGCGTTCCAAGGAGTACATATCAAGCGACTTCAACCTTTCCCAGTAATTTAGGTGCTTTATCCTACTTATACGTGCCGTGAAAGTTCTCTGTGCATTCTCCAGGTCAGCAATTTTGCCTGCCTTAAAAGGGGTCGTTTATGTACAGAGAACAAGCGATTTGAAGAGAATCATCATGGGCTTGGCGTCCCCAATTCTGAAGGTTATCATTATCCATCCTATCATTTTCCTAGCAGATGCGGTAGATACATTGTTGCGATCTTTGAAAATGAGATCAGGTGTTATCACTCCCAGGTTGGAATTTGTTTTATACTCCGATCCAGTTTTAATTTCCTGGAGTTTTCCACGGCGGAGTAATTGAAATTTGTCTTCACTGAACTTTGTATTATTTTCTGCAACGCAGTTAAAGATTTGGTTGATGTCCGCTAAGAGACTTGCAGTGTCTTCAGCAGATGACACAAATGACGGAAATAAGAAAAAAATGAATGCAGGGAAATAAAACTGATGTGAAGATGAAGAAAAGAAGAAGAAATGGAATAACGAAAAGGAAGTGGATGAGGGGGAAGAGGGGAAGAGGATGAGGAGGAGGAGGAGGAGGAAGAGGAGGAGGAGAAATTGGTCTACGATGAGAAGATAAAGGTTATAATAATGGGGTTTAAATGGCAGGAGGGAAAGCTATGGCGAGACGCGGGCCACCCATTAGAAAGATGGGTGACCCATTAATAGAAAGACTGGTAACCCATTGATAGAAATTCTGGTGAGCTGAACAAGCAGAGTGGAAAGGAGGAGGAGGCAATGGGAGGAAGAGGGGAAGGGGGAGGTAGGGGGAAGCAGCGTAAATGGCCCATTAAAATAAATGGGATCCAGCGAGCTGGATAAGGCTATCATCATCTCAGGGTGGCATTCCTCGCCCGTCCAGGCACGTCTGGGGAATGGGGGGAGGGGAGGAAGATGAAGAAGAGGGTACTCCTCTCTTGATGAGGGATGGGGGGAAAGGGGTGTTAAGGGGCTTGGGGAAGGGGAGGGGAAAGTAATTGAAGTTGTAGGGGAAGGGAGGGACTTGGAGTACATTTATCACCCAGGTCGTGGATACAAATTGTAATAATAATAATAATAATAATAATAATAATAATAATAATAATAATAATAATAATCACAGAAAAAGCTTTTATTGAGAGAAAAGTGTACTTACTCCTCAACGACCATACAACACCTGGGAAATGGTAAGATCTGGTTTGATCTGAGGAAGGTGGGGGGTAGCTCTAATTCCTTACATAAAACTCCCCTTCCCCTGACATAAAGACCGCCCCTTCCCTCCCCCCTCCTTATTCTTGACCTTGAAGAAAATGACATATTGCCGCGACTGTTTTAAGGCAATCTTTTTTTTTTTTTTTGGTAAGTGCCCACAGGCTGGGTAGTGCGTAACTAGTGCCCACAGGATGGGTATGAAGTGATTACCGGCCACATTATGGCTATGGGGTGACTACTACCCACAGAATGAGTATGGAGTGACTACCTCCCAACAGGGTGACTACGAACACTGTAATGGATTTGTAGGCCAAAGGGCCGCCAGCAGCAACTACCTGGTTGACCAGGTAGGTACCAGACTAATCTGGCCAAGGGCCGAGCTGCGGGAGTAGGAGAACTCTCGAAACCCATCAAAGGTATTTCAAAAGTAAAAGGTAACATTAGGGTACCAAAGGGTAACAATCTCCTCGATGTCAATAGTGTTTAATGTTTACACGGGTTAAGATTACGCTTGACGCACGGCTTCTTGCAACGGCCAGTGACCACCAACAATGCCTAGTTTATTGCAGTAAGGTAAAGCGATATCTATCTAATCTTCCTTGAAGCCTTTTTATCCACTTCTCCGAGGTTATGGGTCCCACAATTTACACCAGAGGTGGACCCCATTCTATATTAATAAATAATATATATATATATATATATATATATATATATATATATATATATATATATATATATATGTGTGTGTGTGTGTGTGTGTGTGTGTGTGTGTGTGTGTGTGTGTGTGTGTGTGTGTGTGTGTGTGTGTGTGTGTGTGTGTGTGTGTGTGTTTACAACTATAATACCCTATTAAATCGGTATTCTGCACGAGAATCATGTTGTAAGAACACCCGTTACATGAGCAACTGTAATAAAAGTTGTAGTGTGGGAACAAAAAAGCTGGGTGTATTTTTCTGTCATAATCCATCCCACGGGATCAGTTTCACACAAGAGGTAATAAAATCTGTCAGCTTGAGCTGGGGAGATGAAGACACTGTCAAGCTTTCCACTGTAGGTTATAGAAGCTTCCTGGGCGTCTTTCTAGCTGAGCTGAAGCCGTTACTAGAAGGTGATAAATACAGATAAATACAGGTCTAGTAGTACGAGGATATCAATCCTGTACAGAGACGGGATATATACTAGTATAGAGGTCAAGAGAAGCTGGGGTCAGGTCACGTGGTGGGGTGTTGGTACTCACCTGATACCGAGTTACTGATGAGTGACCTTCACTGTTTTCCAGGACTGCATAAAACACACACACACACACACACACACAGGTCCAAGAGCTATGACTCGGGGCCAGAAGCTATGACTCAACCCCTGCAACAACAACTAGGTGAGCACACACACACACACACACACACACACACACACACACACAGGTCCAAGAGCTATGACTCGGGGCCAGAAGCTATGACTCAACCCCTGCAACAACAACTAGGTGAGTACACACACGCACACACACACACACACACACACACACACACACACACACACACACACACACACACACACACTGGAACTGATATAGATAAATATTTTTTTTCACAGTAAATACTAACACACATTTATTGTTCATTACATTTCTAGTTTATATATGACACTCCTGATGCACATTATCCTAGGTTAAAATCTACGTTATCTCATATTAAACTTACATTAAACTTACATTAACATTAGGTTAAATCCATGGACTCGTGCCAGACCATGGAGCTGAACTCTTCTCCAGGCTGAGGGACTGACCACCTCAAATTATTTATCCAAGGTTAATAGATTAATTACATCATCTTGGCCTCGCCAGTACTCTTGCTGTCTACATTACATTCTCCTTGGTATTTGGTTGATAAAGCCTACTACGTAGGCGAAACGTTCCAACAGTGAAGATACCCAACTGTTGCGCATATGTCTTCTTACTCGTCAACTTGTCGGTATTTTATACTATTTTTCAACAAGATAATGGTCCAAGTCGAACCGAAACGTCGGCATAAGTTTCAGTCCCCCACGTATAGGATATCTGTGTATTGTTCCACTCATAGTATTGTACCGTTTTGTAATCTATACACTCAATGCACAATTTATGGTCACCACTTACGGTCACTTTCCTGAACGGTGTTGTGTTTAACTGGCCATCAAAAATGTTTAGAATCATAACCATAACCTTTAAAGGGGTGGAACGGTAAGCCAGTGGAAGGCCTCGGTCAGGTGACCAAAAGCTCCAGCTGTTGGTTAGCACATGACTGAGACTCCGTGTCAGGAAACACTTGTCCTGTTACCTGACAAATCTAACCTGACCTTACCTGTCCACTTACTAAGGATTAGAGAGATAGCGTAATAATCTTTGTGTTATGTTAAAGGAATCTTATTAAGGAAGATAAAATACCAGACATATTAAGCCAAAATTCTAAATATTTTAGGTTTTGTGGCCTAGGTCCTAGGCCTCTTGTGCGTCCATAAGTTCTGTTCCTATTTCGTCAATAAGATGACAAAAAGATTTTAACCTGAAATCAGTATAAGAGTTAAATTCTTGGTGTTTCTTAAGTTTTATTGTTCTTTCAATGGTTACATTCTTATCTAGAC
>NC_091301.1:8430806-8490806 GCF_038502225.1 Cherax quadricarinatus
ATGAGACCAGGCCTCGTGGTGGATCAGGGTCTGATCAACTAGGCTATCACTGCTGGCCGCATACAAACTGACTGAGTTTAGGTACCTTTAGCGGCTTTCTGTATATTAGTATACCATCGATGTCAGCTAGAACTGTATACCTTGTACCTATAGAAATAAAGATTATTATTATTATTATTATTATTATTATTATTATTATTATTATAATTATTATTATTATTATCCTGTTAATACCGGAACTCTACGAGGGTTGTTAGTTACCCGGAGGATTTCTTTCCTTAGAAGGTGAAGACTGAGGTCATCAGTCCCTCAGCCTGGAGTATGTCCATCGTTCTTCTCTGTATTGGACTGAAAAAGCCACTGACTGGCGAAACGTTTCCTCACTGAAGATACCCAAACGCCGCATCATTACAACACAGAGAACAAAGGTTCTGCACCACTTCCTTGAGGGGCAGAATGATATGTAAACCCATTACCTCCCATTCTCCCAGGCGTAGTAGCGTCCCTAGTGGGTTAGCATTTCCCCCATGATTATATTAATAACAATGGGGGTTGTTATTGAGGCAGTTAATGACCCCAGCTGCAGAAAAGTAACGACTTAGGGAAGGAGTTACGAGTAGCTGAAGTTAATGTCGTTCTTGCATGTCTGAACGTGTGTACGTGCACAAAATTATAACCTTCCCAGGGAACGTGTTCGCCAGTGTATGTATGTATACATATATATATATATATATATATATATATATATATATATATATATATATATATATATATATATATATATATATATATATATATATATATATATATATATATATATATATATATATATATATATATATATATATATATATTTATATATATATATATATATATATATCGTAAATGATAATGGGAGCCCTTTGATTGAACTTTGTATAGAAAGGGGTTAAGTTATAGGTAATACATATTTTAAGAAAAATAGGATAAATATGATGTATAGATATGATGTAGGGCGAAATGACAGTAGTTTGTTGGATTATGTATTGGTAGATAAAAGACTGTTGAGTAGACTTTTTTACATGTTTATAGAGGGGCCATAGATATATCAGATCACTTTCTAGTTGTAGCTACACTGAGAGTAAAAGGTAGATGGGATACAAGGAGAATAGAAGCATCAGGGAAGAGAGAGGTGAAGGGAAGAGAGAGGAGGCAGTTAGGGTAAGATATAAACAGCTATTGGAGGATAGATGGGCTAATGAGAGCATAGGCAATGGGGTCGAAGAGGTATGGGGTAGGTTTAAAAATGTAGTGTTAGAGTGTTCAGCAGAAGTTTGTGGTTACAGGAAAGTGGGTGCAGGAGGGAAGAGGAGCGATTGGTGGAATGATGATGTAAAGAGAGTAGTAAGGGGGAAAAAAGTTAGCATATGAGAAGTTTTTGCAAAGTAGAAGCGATGCAAGGAGGGAAGAGTATATGGAGAAAAAGAGAGAGGTTAAGAGAGTGGTGAAACAATGTAAAAAGAGAGCAAATGAGAGAGTGGGTGAGATGTTATCAACAAATTTTGTTGAAAATAAGAAAAAGTTTTGGAGTGAGATTAACAAGTTGAGGAAGCCTGGAGAACAAATGGATTTGTCAGTTAAAAATAGGAGAGGAGAGTTATTAAATGGAGAGTTAGAGGTATTGGGAAGATGGAGGGAATATTTTGAGGAATTGTTAAATGTTGATAAGTTAGGGAAGCTGTGATTTCGTGTATAGGGCAAGGAGGAATAACATCTTGTAGGAGTGAGGAAGAGCCAGTTGTGAGTGTGGGGGAAGTTCGTGAGGCAGTAGGTAAAATGAAAGGGGGTAAGGCAGCCGGGATTGATGGGATAAAGATAGAAATGTTAAAAGCAGGTGGGGATACAGTTTTGGAGTGGTTGGTGCAATTATTTAATAAATGTATGGAAGAGGGTAAGGTACCTAGGGATTGGCAGAGAGCATGCATAATTCCTTTGTATAAAGGCAAAGGGGACAAAAGAGAGTGCAAAAATTATAGGGGGATAAGTCTGTTGAGTATACCTGGTAAAGTGTATGGTAGAGTTATAATTGAAAGAATTAAGAGTAAGACGGAAAATAGGATAGCAGATGAACAAGGAGGCTTTAGGAAAGGTAGGGGGTGTGTGAACCAGGTGTTTACAGTGAAACATATAAGTGAATAGTATTTAGATAAGGCTAAAGAGGTCTTTGTGGCATTTATGGATTTGGAAAAGGCGTATGACAGGGTGGATAGGGGGGCAATGTGGCAGATGTTGCAGGTGTATGGTGTAGGAGGTAGGTTACTGAAAGTAGTGAAGAATTTTTACGAGGATAGTGAGGCTCAAGTTAGAGTATGAAGGAAAGAGGGAAATTATTTCCCAGTAAAAGTAGGCCTTAGACAAGGATGTGTGATGTCACCGTGGTTGTTTAATATATTTATAGATGGGGTTGTAAGATAAGTAAATGCGAGGGTCTTGGCAAGAGGCGTGGAGTTAAAAGATAAAGAATCGCACATAAAGTGGGAGTTGTCACAGTTGCTCTTTGCTGATGACACTGTGCTCTTGGGAGATTCTGAAGAGAAGTTGCAGAGATTGGTGGATGAATTTGGTAGGGTATGCAAAAGAAGAAAATTAAAAGTGAATACAGGAAAGAGTAAGGTTATGAGGATAACAAAAAGATTAGGTGATGAAAGATTGGATATCAGATTGGAGGGAGAGAGTTTGGAGGAGGTGAATGTATTCAGATATTTGGGAGTGGACGTGTCAGCGGATGGGTCTATGAAAGATGAGGTGAATCATAGAATTGATGAGGGGAAAAGGGTGAGTGGTGCACTTAGGAGTCTGTGGAGACAAAGAACTTTGTCCTTGGAGGCAAAGAGGGGAATGTATGAGAGTATAGTTTTACCAACGCTCTTATATGGGTGTGAAGCATGGGTGATGAATGTTGCAGCGAGGAGAAGGCTGGAGGCAGTGGAGATGTCATGTCTGAGGGCAATGTGTGGTGTGAATATAATGCAGAGAATTCGTAGTTTGGAAGTTAGGAGGAGGTGCGGGATTACCAAAACTGTTGTCTAGAGGGCTGAGGAAGGGTTGTTGAGGTGGTTCGGACATGTAGAGAGAATGGAGCGAAACAGAATGACTTCAAGAGTGTATCAGTCTGTAGTGGAAGGAAGGCGGGGTAGGGGTCGGGCTAGGAAAGGTTGGAGGGAGGGGGTAAAGGAGGTTTTGTGTGCGAGGGGCTTGGACTTCCAGCAGCCATGCGTGAGCGTGTTTGATAGGAGTGAATGGAGACAAATGGTTTTTAATACTTGACGTGCTGTTGGAGTGTGAGCAAAGTAACATTTATGAAGGGGTTCAGGGAAACCGGCAGGCCGGACTTGAGTCCTGGAGATGGGAAGTACAGTGCCTGCACTCTGAAGGAGGGGTGTTAATGTTGCAGTTTAAAAACTGTAGTGTAAAGCACCCTTCTGGCAAGACAGTGATGGAGTGAATGATGGTGAAAGTTTTTCTTTTTCGGGCCACCCTGCCTTGGTGGGAATCGGCCAGTGTGATAATAAAAAAAATAAAATATATATCGTTTTTTATCTGTATATGAAAGGGTACCTAGAGATTTTTCACACCATAGCACCAGCAACAGTAGCCAATTAAACAACAGCACCAGTAACAGGAGCCAGTCAAACAACAGCACCGGCAACAGTAGCCAAACAACAGCACCAGCAACAGTAGCCAGTCAACAGCACCAGCAACATTAGCCAGTCAAACAACAGCACCGGCAACAGTACCCAGTCAAACATCACCAGCAACAGTAGCCATTCTAATCAGTATGGACCTTACAAGTAGGTGTCTATAATGAAAATTGACTTGCTAATTTTTCAAGGCAATTCTTTTGTATAACTGACTGATCAGTGTAGGTTTGGTTAGGTTAGGTTAGGTTAGGTTAGGTTAGGTTAGGATGGATTAGCCAGGTTTGAGTAGATTACGTTAGGCTATGTTAGTTTAGGGTTAGAATCCATTGAGTTAGGGTAGCATAAGTTTGGTTTGATTAGGTTCGGTTAATTTAACTTACGTAATCCTATAAAAACGAATATTTAATCGAATTAGTTTAGGTTAGCTTAGTACAAGTAAAGTTAGGTTAGGCTAGTATAAGTAAGGTTAGGTGAGATTAGGTTAGGTTAGATTAGTATAAATCACTGGAAGTTACCTATAACCACAGGTGAGCAAAACCACAACCCCACGACACATCTAGAAGCTCCCTAACTTATTACAGCACCGGGAAAACGTTGAAATTTGCAAGCTTATCACTAGCTGGAGTGAGTATGGGCCCGCCGAGCGAAAATCTTCACGTAGACACTGGGCCACCAGCGGCAACACCACAACAACCTTGGATGTGTTGCAATGATGACTAAAGCTTTCTGGCGGGTGTAGACTCGGTGTACACACACACCTATTGACAACACTCTCTTTATACCCGGCGTTAAGTTATACATATATAAAAAAGGGGGGCGCCTCAGCCTGAGAAAAATATGTATAGAATTTTTTGAACGCATGAGAAAACATACAGGGGAAATATTTACCCGAAGGTCTCTGAGGTAACATTGTCAGTAGAACAAGAGGAGTCTAGGTGCCGGGAGAGGAGGAAGAGGAAGAAGAGGAGGAGATGGAGGAGGAGGTGGAAGAGAGGAGAAAAAAGAAAATCAGGAAGCGGAGAGATATTAATAGTAGTTGGTGTAGTAGTTGTAGTAAAAGTCGTAGTAGTAGTAATAACAGAAGTAATAGGAGTAACTTATGTGGTAACAGTAACAGTAGCTGTAGTAGTAGTGGTAGTAGTAGTAATAGTGGTAGAAGAAGTAGTGGTAGTAATTGTAGTAGTTGTGGTAGTAGTAATAGCAACAGTAGTCGTAGTACTAGTAGGAACAGTAGTAGTGGCAGCAGTAGTGATAGCAGTAGTAGTAATAATTATAGTAGAGTAGTAGTAGTAGTAGTAGGAGGAGGAGGAGGAGGAAGAGAAGTGAAAGAGGAAGAAGCTTTTTAAGAATAGGATGAGGAAGCTCAATAAAAGAAGGAGGAAGAGAAGGAGGAGGAGGAAGAGGAGGAGGAGGAGGAGGAAGAAGAGGAAGAGGAGGAGGAGGAAGAGGAGGAGGAGGAGGCTGGAGCCACAGAGACACCTCCTCCTCCTCCTACGTCTGCTGCATGATTGCCCAGCTCCACTGAGTGAGTAAACATGACTTTCCTTCTGTTGTTTACGATCAAATAATGTTAGCGTTGCCCGGTAGCCGGCGTCAGCTTGTGCTTGGTCAATCACAGTCTTCACGCCCGGGGCCTGTGTTTACCCAAATGTGGGAAGGTGTGGGGGGCGAGATGAGGGGCGGGAAGGGATGGAGGATGATGAGGTGGGGGAGGTATTGGGAGATGAGGTGGGTGAGGTACAGGGAGGAGGTGAGGTGAGTGAGGTATGGGAGTCTACCTACCTGCCTGGAGTCTACCTGGAGGGTGCTTCAGGGGGTCAGCGCCCCCCGCGGCACGGTTCATGACTAGGCTTCACGGTGCATCAGCGCCTGATTGACCAGGCTGTTACTGCTGGTCGCACGTAAACCAGTGTACTAACCACAGCCCCGCTGGTCAGAGCAAGATTGTCCAGATGCACAAATAACCCGCACATACAAGAGAGGAGCTTACGACGACGTTTCGGTCCGACTTGGACCATTTACAAAGCCACACGTCGTCGTAAGCTCCTCTCTTCCATGTGCGGGTTATTTGTGTATCGTTCCAGTCACGGTATTGCGCCTTTTTTAGTTATTTGCACAGAAAGTCAGGCACTGATTTTAGGTATCTATCCAGTTCCCTCTTTAAGACAACTAGGGGTCTGTTAGTAATCCCCCTTATGTATGATCGGAGGCTGTTGAACAGTCTTGGGCCCCTGACGCTTATTTTTTTCTTTCAGTGTACTCACGGCACCCTTGCTTTTCATTGGGGGGATGTTGCACCACTTACCAAGTCTTTTGTTTTCGTAGGGAGTGACTTCTGTGTGCAGATTTGGGTCCGGTCCCCCCTAAAATTTTCCAGGTTCCAGGTTGCCTCTCCTGCATTCCAAGGAGTACATATCAAAGGCCTTCAAAAGTTTCCAGTAATTGAGGTGCTTTAATAAGCATATACGTGCAGTAGAGGTCCTTTGTACATTCTCCAGATCTGCAACTTTGCCTGTAGATCTAGAAATGGGCTGTTTGTGTACAACAGTATTCCAGCCTAGATCGAACATATGACTTACAGAGGATCATCATTGGCTTGTCATCCCTTGTTTTGAAGTTCCTCATTATCCAACCTATCATTTTCCTCACAGTTATGATAATGGCGAGATAAGTTATTTATTAGTTAACTTCATTAGCTACACGAGCATCTATAACATTCACCTAACACTTGAATACTGGCAGCTGGCACTGGAGTCTTTTACACAGTTATAAAGGGTTTTCTTACAAAGAATTTAACATTCCAGCAGGGCTAGCATTTCCTTATACAGGACTGGAGTGTTGTCTTACACATGATACGGCAGGTAGTTAAGTTTCCTAACACACAGGTATCTGCGTCTACTGCTAGGTGGGCAGGGGTAACAGGGGTGGAAGTAAACTTGTCCATGTGTTTTTTCCATGTCAGGGAGTCGAACTCAAGACCTTGCGATTATGTGTCGAATGCTTACTTCGGCGAACTACGCTGCACCCTTCTGGAGTGGTGCTGGAAGGGGCTGGTGTGGCGCTGGAGGGTGACTGGTCATCTCCCCCTACCCCTCCACTCCCCAAGAGGAGCCCCACCGTATATAAACAAAAGTGAGAGCCTCAACCCCCTCCCCACCCTCATCTACCAGTCGCCCTCCAGAGTTGTCGAGTCACTTCGTACCCTTTTCAAGTGGTCTGAGAAAGAATACAAAGTTTTGGATTTTGTTAATTGCATTAATTTCGCTTTTATTTCCTTATTAGACACGCATTTGCTTGTTTGATTATCCACCTGCATAATACCAACTCTTCATTTTTTCGCCTTCCTCAGGTCAGCAAACTTAAGAGGCACAATGCTCGCAGGAGTTAAATTAACGAGAGTGATGAAGGAGAAAATATATTGTTGTTTGCAGGTGTATGTGTACTCACCTAATTGTGGTTGCAGGGATCGATTCATAGCTCCTGGCCCCGCTTCTTCAATGGTCGCTACTAGGTCCACTTTCTCCCTACTCATTAAGCTTTATTATCGAATCTCTTCTTAAAGTTATGTATTGATCTTGTGTGTGTGTATGTGTGTGTGTGTGTGTGTGTGTGTGTGTGTGTGTGTGTGTGTGTGTGTGTGTGTGTGTGTGTGTGTGTGTGTGTGTGTGTGTGTGTGTGCGTGTGTGTGTGTGTGTGTGTGTACATTCACGTATTTATGTTTGTAAGGGTCAAGTCTCAGCATTATTTCTGTCTCTTAAGAAACCACTTGCCTGGTTTAGTCTTTCCTAGCCTCGCTCACCGTCATACCTTTTCTCAAAACTGTGTATAAATCCTGCCTCCACAACCTTTTCTTCAAGATCATTTCATTTCCTAACCTCCTTGAGACTGAAGAAACACTGCTCGTTATCTTTCTCTCATCTGTTTCTTTAACTTCATCTGTGCCCCGTTGTACTTGTTTTTCGCCTCTCGATCAGGCTATGTCAATCCACTCTATCAGCTCCTATGAATATTTTATATGTTGTTAACATAACATTTTTGGGTCTTCTATGCAGTAATGTCGTCTTTGTTTATTCCTCTTCGGTCTGCAGGTAGCCTCGTTGCATACATCTGCACTTTCTCTAGAGCCTTGATAAGCTTTATCAGCGGAGGGTTCCACGCTGGTGGTACATACTCCAGGATGGGCCTTACTCTTTGTTAAGATTCATGACAGCTAATCTAATATTTGCCAAATGATCATTGACTGCAGTGGTTATTCGGTTACTGTGTTCCTAAAACGATATGCTCGGCGCTATGTTTACCTCTAGGTCTTTTCCCGTGAGTCTATACTCGGTTTCCTGTCTTTTTCTTTCCCCCTTCTACAGTTTTCATTTACCTTCTATTTGCTGGATTTGGAGATGAATTGCAGTAGCAACTTCTCTAACCAGTCCTGCAGTTTGCCCTGGTGATTTGTAGCTTTTCCTTGTCCTTGTCAAATTTTCACCCCACTTATTTTACGTCATCTATAAACAGTAATAAATCTTACCCTGTTCCTTATGCTTATGAAGGTAGACACACTTGTTGGATGGAAACATATATTGTCAGACTGTGATGATGAGAAATGGAGCCCAACCTCTGCCTGTCTTAGCCTGGATGTCTACACCGACTGAGAGGGAGACAGAGGTATGACCGTACACATGCGCATCCCGTGACGTCACACAAAGTCACAGGCCTAGGGATCTCCTACCTAAAGCACATGGATGATACTAATATGCTATACAACACAGGGATCAGCAACTATGCTGACAGCTCGGTCATGTTACGTATGTCGTCTCGACATACACTACTATCTATAGGCTGAACAGGCAGGTGGTTCTGGGCTGATTCTATACAATAACAAATTCATATATAACTTAGAACTAATGGATGGTATCATAATGGATGCTAACAAAATGAGTTTAAACATAATGGTTTTTAACGTAATGCATTACAAACTATAAGAACAAATCATTATACAATATGGATGGAATTGATCAAATGATCTGTACTCATGCACTCTACGGATTCTGAGGAAGAATAAATATATATATACAAGGTGAAATTAACAGCAAAGGCATCTGGTGCACTCAGACTATTACTGTCAATTCTCAGAATACGGAGGGAACGTGAATACGAAAAAAAAAAAAATTCTGAAAAAACTAATCAGTTAATAACAAACAGTTGACAATTTACTTCATCTCGGACATCTAGTTATACAGACTATGTACATTTAAACCCAATTCTGCGAGGGTGAGGTTTACATATGCAGAATGGTTATCATCTCTGGGAGGATCGAATTCCTCTGCAATGGCTAACACATGCCTTGACTGAGGGAGATCTGAACGAGTATCTACAAAAGATGCTTGTGGGTTTCTCATTACTTGTCGAGTACGCAAGGAATAACGACATTCAGGTTGGTTATCTGACTGAGTATTTGAGGTAGAGGGTACAGAGTCAAGAGGATTTTCAGCATCTGTCACATTAGTCTGGGTAGCAATATCATCAACATTGCATACTAATTTCATATGATCTAAATGCGATTCTTTGTACTTACCAGTACTAATTTCTCTAACCTTATACTTATTACCAGAGATATGTTCTACAACTCGATAAGGTCTGACAAACTTTTGATCGAGCTTAGGCATTTCGGATGTTTTGTTGAAATTTGTCAGCATTACTCTTGAACCTACTTTTACTTTTGATGGCTTAGCACGGCTATTAGTTACTCTAGTAAATTCTGCTGTTGATTTATGAAGTGTTTCACGGATTCTTCTAAAAACACTTTGAGCCATGCTGGTACGAGTTGCTACGAAATCATCAGGGTTGTAATTAGGTTTCAGAGTGGAATATAACAACTCATAGGGTAAACGCTTGTCTACACCATACAATGCATAATGTGGAGTATCACCTATGGAAGCATTGTAAGCAGAATTTATGGCACATTGGACATCTGGTGTGACTTCATCCCAAGTTTCACTATTGGAGTTGATAGTGGCTCTCAGGAAATCAAGTACTTTCTTATTGGTTCTTTCGGCTAACCCATTGCTGGCAGGATGATGAGGAACAATGGTGGATTTAGAGATCTTGTATAAAGTACACAAATTTTCAAGAATCTCATTACAGAATTCACCTCCATTATCTGTTACTAAGGACTTTGGGGTGGTATGCCTGCAGATAATGCGTTCTTTAAACGCTTTAGCTACTGTCTCTGCAGTCTTATCTGCAATAGGAACTAACTCACAATATCTGGTGAAATGGTCTACCATAACACACACATGTTTGTTGCCTTGGAGGGAACATTTAAAATTGGTTAACAAATCAAGGGCAACTCTTTCCCATGGTTCACTAGTGGTTGGGTACACTTGGATAGGATTAGGACCATTGACATTTCCTTTATGTTGCAAACAGACACTACATTTCTTGACATACTCGGAAATGTCAGTTGCCATGCGTGGCCAAAAGTATTTCATTCTGGCTTGTTTCACAGAACGATCCATACCAGGGTGTGCAACACCTGGTACATCATGAACTAACTGTAGAGCTACGTTCACTAGTGACTGTGGAATTACTAACTGGTAAACTCTTCTACTTGGAGTACCCAACTCGGCTGTTCGATAGTTATTCTTGGCTCATTACAAAGTCACTAATGGGTGCTGGTGGCTTCACAGTAAGAATAAGATCTTCCTGGAGCAGGAATCGAATCGCCAGAACACAAGGGATCGGTTCTTTCTTACTGGAGGAATGAACAAACTCGGTGGAGTGGATGACTCCCCCCGGTTGAAAAAATTAACGCTACACAAATAACCCGCACATAAAAGAGAGAAGCTTACGACGACGTTTCGGTCCGACTTGGACCATTGACAAAGTCACACTAACCAGAGGTGGAGCAGGACGGCTATATATAGGCAGGAAGAGGTGGTGGTAGTAGTAGTAGTAGTAGTAGTAGTAGTAGTAGTAGTAGTAGTAGTAGTAGTAGTAGTAGTACAAGAGTTGTATATAATACCGACAAGATGAAATTAAGACACATGCACAACACCCGGGCATCCCCATCATAGACGTTTCGCCATCCAGCCAGCCACTGGATGGCGAAACGTCCACGCTATAACACGCAATATGAGCAGGGGAGAACGAATCTACTATCTCAAACTGCAAGCACAGGAGAAAATAAATTAACACGGTCAACAGTGCTGATATTCAATCTGAGTCGCACACAGTGACACGAGGTATCAGCTATAAAGAAACTTCACTTACAAACGTTAACAACATGTGAAAGTTACTCGAGAAATAACTTCTTATTGATTACTGTCAACTAGGATGGGATCACAATCTGAAACACAAGGGACAACAACAACACTCAAGTGAGCACACTAGCCACAGAAACGTCTTTCTGCAACGGCTTGTGGCATCAGCAAGAGATGGCATAACTCGTTGCAAGTAAAGTTCTTCTCAAAGCGTCCCCTGGGAAGGAATGAGTACTTGAGCAAGTCGCCATCGCAAGGATAGTAGTCTCAGCGCTATCCTGCGTGCATGATATTGTGGCTGGAGTCCAGACAGGAGTGACAGTATTACTAGTGCCTGATCGCTCGGCTATGTTAATAAGTAATTCACGGGTCTATAGGAACTTAATCTGAACTTCACATTTCGCAGCACTTTAACAAATCTCAGATACAAGCTGTGAGAACAAACACATTGCTCAAGGGCTAGGTACTGTCTTTCAGTCAGTAAGGAAATGTTGGTAATGTGGACTGATTCATATTGACTTTGACTGGCATGATACACTAAGTGAACGTTCAAAAGTGACTGGGACATCTTCTCAGTGAACTTACTGAAGGACATTAAGACAAGAAAAATGGAGAGAATGACACAATAAGCTTAAACGGGAAGAAAATGCTTAACTATTCTGCATAAGTAATTAAAAATTGACAGGTCACACAGTAAGCAAAGAACTCACACAAGAAAAATATTCAACTTAACAAACAACACTGAAAATCAAGAGAACGTTTACTTTACTCAAATCCAATTTGCTCAACTTTTACTTTAAATTGAATGAATGGCACAGTGAGTTGTCTTTACTTTCAATGCAATAGGGAAAACACAATAAAATGATAAAATGAACTCAATAAAACTTGAATAAAATAAAATGGCACAGAAAGAATAAAATATTATGCACAGTACAGAGCATAATAAATTGCACCGAAATAACTGTTGCAATGTTGCAAAATAACAACTGCTAATCAACAAGTACTGCATAAAATTTCTGCAAGAAAAACTTTAATGGCAACACAATCTTTGCACAAGAATTATTGCAAAATGAGTCAATGTGCAATAATAAAAAAAATTATTACACACACAAGAAAAGAAATATATCAAGGAATGAACACTTTAACTTTTAACTGCACTCAAACAACACTTAACAAGCAAAAGAACTATTTACTCTAAAAGAAGAACTTAAAAATTGCACTAAGAGTGAATTTGTTAAATGAAACATGAAAAATAATAGGTGCTAAAACACATAACAAAAAAAGTTTGAACACATACAGTGATGCAGAACACAACACTTACAGTGATGCAGAACACAACACTTAGTGATGCAGAACACAACACTTACAGTGATGCAGAACACAACACTTACAGTGATGCAGAACACAACACTTACAGTGATGCAGAACACAACACTTACAGTGATGCAGAACACAACACTTACAGTGATGCAGAACACAACACTTACAGTGATGCAGAACACAACACTTACAGTGATGCAGAACACAACACTTACAGTGATGCAGAACACAACACTTACAGTGATGCAGAACACAACACTTACAGTGATGCAGAACACAACACTTACAGTGATGCAGAACACAACACTTACAGTGATGCAGAACACAACACTTACAGTGATGCAGAACACAACACTTACAGTGATGCAGAACACAACACTTACAGTGATGCAGAACACAACACTTACAGTGATGCAGAACACAACACTTACAGTGATGCAGAACACAACACTTACAGTGATGCAGAACACAACACTTACAGTGATGCAGAACACAACACTTACAGTGATGCAGAACACAACACTTACAGTGATACAGAACACAACACTTACAGTGATGCAGAACACAACACTTACAGTGATGCAGAACACAACACTTACAGTGATGCAGAACACAACACTTACAGTGATGCAGAACACAACACTTACAGTGATGCAGAACACAACACTTACAGTGATGCAGAACACAACACTTACAGTGATACAGAACACAACACTTACAGTGATGCAGAACACAACACTTACAGTGATGCAGAACACAACACTTACAGTGATGCAGAACACAACACTTACAGTGATACAGAACACAACACTTACAGTGATGCAGAACACAACACTTACAGTGATGCAGAACACAACACTTACAGTGATGCAGAACACAACACTTACAGTGATACAGAACACAACACTTACAGTGATACAGAACACAACACTTACAGTGATGCAGAACACAACACTTACAGTGATACAGAACACAACACTTACAGTGATGCAGAACACAACACTTACAGTGATACAGAACACAACACTTACAGTGATACAGAACACAACACTTACAGTGATACAGAACACAACACTTACAGTGATACAGAACACAACACTTACAGTGATACAGAACACAACACTTACAGTGATACAGAACACAACACTTACAGTGATGCAGAACACAACACTTACAGTGATACAGAACACAACACTTACAGTGATACAGAACACAACACTTACAGTGATACAGAACACAACACTTACAGTGATGCAGAACACAACACTTACAGTGATGCAGAACACAACACTTACAGTGATGCAGAACACAACACTTACAGTGATGCAGAACACAACACTTACAGTGATACAGAACACAACACTTACAGTGATGCAGAACACAACACTTACAGTGATGCAGAACACAACACTTACAGTGATGCAGAACACAACACTTACAGTGATACAGAACACAACACTTACAGTGATGCAGAACACAACACTTACAGTGATGCAGAACACAACACTTACAGTGATGCAGAACACAACACTTACAGTGATACAGAACACAACACTTACAGTGATGCAGAACACAACACTTACAGTGATGCAGAACACAACACTTACAGTGATGCAGAACACAACACTTACAGTGATACAGAACACAACACTTACAGTGATGCAGAACACAACACTTACAGTGATGCAGAACACAACACTTACAGTGATGCAGAACACAACACTTACAGTGATGCAGAACACAACACTTACAGTGATGCAGAACACACACTTACAGTGATGCAGAACACAACACATCAACATAAACACAATACTAGAATTTTCTTGCAATGAAACTTGATGTGTGAAAAATTTTGTAAAAAATTATTTCTTGCTTGCACAAAATAATGGCACTGTTGTCTGTGGAAATAAGACAAATTAGACACTGGCTGAATGAAAAGAATATGAACACAAGAATGTTCAACACAGGGAACAAAACAAAAAGAATACACAAATGCTGCGAAGAAAAAAAATATAACAGACAACACTGAGTTGTGATGCAGAATAAAGCTGATAAATTACTGAAATACTTCACTGGAATACTGAGAACACAAGGTGATTCTGAAGTGTAAACACAAGTTCTATACTGCTCATATGTTGCACACACAACAAAGGAAAAACACTAAGTACTTACTTCAAGTGTATAAAAAGACACACAACACAACAGACATAAAATAATGCACGAAAATTAACACTGAATTAAGGAGATAAAAAGATTATTGCAAACAAGCACTGAGTCTGATCGAGAGTCACTGAATGTCACTAAGAAAATCACTGGAACACAAAAGAAATGTCTCAACACTCGCAAATGTCTCTATGAAAAAAAATATTAATTATAGCCGTAACGACTTGGTGTAGAATGAGGTAGATGGTAGTGGAGAGTAAAGGGTTGTTTATGTCGTCTTGCTGCTGTCCTCTGCACACGTGACCATAGAATTGCACTTACATCGACGATGAACTCACACAGGAGGCTTTCAACGGTGGCACGAAACACACTCTAGCTCTTGACCCCCTATGTGGTCCTTAAAATATCGTGCTACAACCCTTAGTAGTGCACCAAAACACTGGTAGAGGTTGGGTGAGTACCACAACACAGTGATAGTGGTTGGGTTTGTGGGTATAACAGGGCTAAGGTGTCTGAGACCACGTGGTGAGGCACACGTGGTGAGTGGGTGGTTGGACCTATGGGTTGAATGGCGTAAGCCTCACTGAGAACAGCCACACTGCCGCGAAGATATTCTAAGCTGGCTAGCTTAAAATACACCCACGAAATACCACAACACCACAAGGATGAAAAAGAGCACTTAGAATGGCTTGGAGCTTGAATCACAAGCGATGAAGACTACTCACATGGCTTGCTTGAGTACTGGGGTAAGACACCTGGGTAGTTGCTTGCTGGCTTATCTTAACCCTTCACACAGAATAGCTTGATAACTTCACACGATGAGCACAGCAGAGGTGGAAGCTGGCTTGGCAGGCAAAGGAATTGGATGAAGTAGACTAGGCTCGACTGGGTTCCCTCGCCACAGACTGGAAGCTGGCTTATTTTGCAAACTCGGGTCAACCCCTCGGGAGTGATGCAAATAAGCAGATAAACACTAATACAAAGAGACTGACCAGTGAATAATACAGTGGCTGGTAGAAGCTTGAGAAAATAGCTGCCTTGAGTAGGTCGGCCTACTGGCAACACGAAATGGCCGTCTTGCTGGTCGAAAGAAATCTCCGTACATCGGCATAATTATCAATTTTACGCCCACACCGCTGGAACCATTTATCGTAGGGGTTCTTAAATGGAGATATCGAGGGTTGAAGGTAGACACACTTGTTGGATGGTAACATATATTGTCAGACTGCGATGATGAGAAATGGAGCCCAGCCTCTGCCTGTCTTAGCCTGGATGTCTATGCCGACTGAGAGGGAGGCAGAGGTACGACCGTACACATGCGCATCCCGTGACGTCACACAAAGTCACAGACCTAGGGATCTCCTATCTAAAGCACATGGATGATACTAATATGCTATACAACACAGGGATCAGCAACTATGCTGACAGAAGCAGTACCGGTCCCAATACTAATCCTTGTGCAACCTCCATTGTGACACTTGTCCATTCTTACACCTTGCCTTCTAACCCTCGGGAATTCTTTGGCTCATTTTAGTGCAATTCCTATTGTGCCTGCGCACTCTTCAAGTTTTTGTCCCAGTTTCTTAAGAGGTAAAGTGTCGAATACTTTCTTGCAGTCCAGGAGTAAGCAGTCCACCCATCACTCCCTCTCCTGCCCCATTTCTGCTGCGTTGTCATGGAACTCCAGCAGGTTTGGGAGACAGTTTTTGGGGATCGCCTTTGTTGTTTATTGTTTATAAAGGAACTTCTCTCCTGGTGCTTTATAACTCTCTCTCTCTCTCTCTCTGTCTGTCTGTCTCTCTCTCTCTCTCTCTCTCTCTGTCTGTCTGTCTGTCTGTCTCTCTCTCTCTCTCTCTCTGTCTGTCTGTCTGTCTGTCTCTCTCTCTCTCTCTCTCTGTCTGTCTGTCTCTCTCTCTCTTTCTCTCTCTCTCTCTCTCTCTCTCTCTCTCTCTCTCTCTCTCTCTCTCTCTCTCTCTCTCTCTCTCTCTCTCTCTCTCTCTCTCTCTCTCTCTCTCTCTCTCTCTCATCTTCCTCACGGCCTGGGGGGCTCTAATCTCAGCAACACCTGACTGTAAATTAAGCATCTCATGCTGTCATGCACAACCCTCCCGAATCTCCCACTGCACATTGTGTTCACGTGTGAACCATCACTATCACACACAGTACCACAAGGGGGTACTGTACTTCACCAGGAGGTACTGTACTTCACAGGTGACCCCACAGTTAGGAGACAAACGTTATGAATGACCTTTAGGTCCATCCTGGAATCTACCTGAAGGGTATTCCGGGAATCATTACAGTAGGATGGCCAGTAACTACATTACCGTAGGATGGCCAGTAACTACATTACCGTAGGATGGCCAGTAACTACATTACCGTAGGATGGCCAGTAACTACATTACCGTAGGATGGCCAGTAACTACATTATAGTAGGATGGCAATTAACTACATTACAATAGGATGGCCAGTAACTACATTATAGTAGGATGGCCATTAATTACATTACAATAGGATGGCCAGTAACTACATTACAGTAGGATGACCAGTAATTACATTACAGTAGGATGGCCAGTAACTACATTACAGTAGGATGGCCAGTAACTACATTACCGTAGGATGGCCAGTAATTACATTACCGTAGGATGGCCAGTAACTACATTACAGTAGGATGGCCAGTAACTACATTACAGTAGGATGACCAGTAACTACATTACAGTAGGATGACCAGTAACTACATTACAGTAGGATGGCCAGTAACTACATTACAGTAGGATGGCCAGTAACTACATTACAGTAGTATGACCAGTAACTACATTACAGTAGGATGACCAGTAACTACATTGCAGTAGGATGACCAGTAACTACATTACAGTAGGATGACCAGTAACTACATTACAGTAGGATGGCCAGTAACTACATTACAGTAGGATGGCCACTAACTACATAACTATGATGGCCAGTAACTACATTACAGTAGGATGGCCAGTAACTATATTACCGTAGGATGGCCAGTAACTGCATTATAGTAGGATGGCCAGTAACTACATTACCGTAGGATGGCCAGTAATTACATTACAGTAGGATGGCCACTAACTACATTGCAGTAGGATGGCCACTAACTACATAACAGTATGATGGCCAGTAACTACATTACCGTAGGATGGCCAGTAACTACATTACAGTAGGATGGTCAGTAAGTACATTACAGTAGGATGGCCAGTAACTACATTACAGTAGGATGGCCACTAACTACATAACAGTAGGATGGCCACTAACTACATTACAGTAGGATGGCCACTAACTACATTACAGTAGGATGGCCACTAACTACATTACAGTAGGATGGCCACTAACTACATAACAGTATGATGGTCAATAACTACATTACCGTAGGATGGACTATAACACAGCTAATTTCACTTAACACTTTGTTTCAATCTACGTTACGCAAACTGAGGTACAAATGAACAGTTCTGAACACAGCAAAGTGAGGTACAAATGAACAGTTCTGAACACAGCAAAGTGAGGAACAAATGAACAGTTCTGACAGAACGGGAGAAAATAATTAAACTTTTTTTAATTTTTTTCTCCTGTAACAACGGCCACCTGAGAAGACAAGAGCCTTTATAGCCGTCAACCTCGGAAAAACCAACGCTATAAATATCAGTGAACGTGGCCCCTTTTTTTTTTACAGACTTATCGTTAATATGATGGACTATTTGTCTCAGCCAGGAGTACATTGCAAACTCGCAGGCAGCTACTCTACTGCATATTTAAGCTGTATCTGGCACATGTTGCAAGTCATCATGACTCAAAGGCAATTTAATGCGATCCTTTATTGTTTACGTTTTTGGCCACACAGTGGGCTTTATTATGTCACAAACAGGTCTACCCGAGTTTTAAAATGTACTTGAGTAGATAGGGAGTAGATCCGTTCATGACATGGGCGAAATGTGTTTATTTTTCCATCGTGTCGGTATTTTATACCATTCATCTCCAACATGACTCAAGGAGTCGTGAAAATACGATTGCAAATAAACCACGGAACGGATGGGGTTCGAACTCCCAGCCGTTCCGGGAATTATTGCGACCCTTTATCGCTGCGGACTGCATGGTTGAAATTCCTGTAAGCTGCGCTGCCACGCCAACTACGCATCCAGAAAAAAAGGTCACAGGAAAAAAGTCACAGAAATATATTCACAACCTAAATAAAATGTAACTTTTTTCCTAGGCAAAATTGTGACATATTTTCTGTGACTTTTTTTTTTCCTGGCACTTCAGATACACCGCCTATTTACACGGCCTGTTTGTACGGCCTATTTGTAATATCTAATTCCACGTCCAATTTATATAGCTTATTTTTTTATGGTCTAACTATACGGTCAATTTGCACAGCCTATTTATTTGGAATATTAGCACGACCACCTAGCATCTTTCTCTCTCTCTCTCTCCAAGTCCAGTTTTGCTACCTAGATAAGATGAAATTTGTTGGGATTTTTGGCCTGGAGGGTTAGCCTCCCAGAATAACCCAGGGTAGGGAGGGTTAGCCATCTTGGATAACCCGGGGTAGGGAGGGTTAGCCATCTTGGATAACCCGGGGTAGGGAGGGTTAGCCACCTTGGATAACCCGGGGTAGGGAGGGTTAGCCACCTTGGATAACCCGGGGTAGGGAGGGTTAGCCACCTTGGATAACCCGGGGTAGGGAGGGTTAGCCACCTTGGATAACCCGGGGTAGGGAGGGTTAGCCACCTTGGATAACCCGGGGTAGGGAGGGTTAGCCACCTTGGATAGCCCAGGGTGGAGAGGGTTAGCCACTCAGGATAATCCAAGAAAGTCAATCTCATCGAGGACTACCTTATTTCTATCATGTTCCTTCAGTTTTGTCCCCCTGGGTGCAACCCACAACAGTGACTAACACCCAGATACCTACTTACTGATAGGTGAACAGGAACAGCAGTTTTAAGGAAACATACCCAACGTTTCTACCCGTGCCGGGGATTGAACCACGAACACTCAATGTATGAGGCGAGTGCGTTGTCTCCTTCACAGCATTAAGCAGTTGGAACACGCCTACATTACGATGCTAAGATTAGCTATTGTGAAATTACGAAAAGAAAAAATCGAATATCAGGTAGCGTCACTGAGGTGAAAAGCCTTGTGTACATGATTGGGTGTGTAGGTGGGTGTGAATTAGACCTGCCTAGCATGGGCCAGTAGGCCTGCTACGGTGCTCCTTTTTTATGTACTTGAGATATTAAAAAAAAACTCGATTACAGTCGCAGTGCGATATTACAAAAAAAGTTCAAAATAATGTTTGTATGCCACTGTTGTCTTTTCTTAAACACGCTGCGATGTTCACTGAGGTTGAACACATAAAGACTACATTATCAGATAATACTGATGGCTCTTGTCAGCTCTCGCAGCGGGAGATCGGGAAGTGCTGCCATCTTAATTCTATCTCGTGTTAATACAATGCAGAAAAAAATATTTCGAGTTATGTACTAGGCTTCAAGCCTGAGGAGGCTCGTAACTCCTTAGTTCTGATCTGATTTCCTTCCATTTTCCTATAATAATAATAATAATAATAATAATAATAATAATAATAATAATAATAATAATAATAATAATAATAATAATAATTATAATATTGATAATGATGATAATAATAATAGCTATTATTATTATTATTATTATTATTATTATTATTATTATTATTATTATTATTATTATTATTATTATTATTATTATTATTATTACGTATTATTATTGTTAACATTATTCTCACGCGTGCGGAAGCTACATCCACAGAGTTTAATTAATTTTTGATATGCCATCCACATTACTTGCTGCAGTAGCCTAAGAGCTGGGTGTAACACAGTTGTTTCTGACGCCAGACTCAGGAATCCACATGTTGCTAACACGTCGAACATTCAGGAGAGACTTTGGTAGATTCCCTCGCTCATAGACTCGCACGATGCATGGAAATCCACGCCTTTGGTAACTCAGTATTAAGTCAAGAAGGTTCTGAACATCAACATGAACAGAAGCTGAAGGTATTCTTTGCAGGGAAGAACTGTTCATCTCATTGAACTGTATGAAATAGAATATATGTGGAGAACCAGATTTTTCTGATGGGAACAGATCGGACATCAACATTGTTTCTCATGTTACTAATGAGAAATATATGATGAATTTTATGCTGGTGACCTGTAACACAGGTCACTCTGGGCATCGTAATGAACAAAAATAAAACTATTTGCGCCTATCGCTCATAAAAATCTGGATTAAAGGAGCACTATTTGTATTGTGGAAAATTGCATTTATCTGAATGTATCATTATTTACATAACAATAAATGAACATAGATAATTATTATTTATCAGTTAGACAAGTAGGAATTTGGGACACCTAGGTCGCAAAAAATGTCCCCCTTCGATACCTACCACTGTCATTTCCACAAGTTGCTCTGGACCTATTAATTAAATGAAATATACATACACCAGGAGTACTGGTAAATATATAAATTTGTGGACTGTATATTAAATTAAAAAATGATTATATATAAACACACATTTATATAACAGAAGGAGAATATATCTTAATCATAACACCCACCAATCTGACTGGAAATCAAGGTGTATCATACTCAGGAAACCTCTGTCTATACATGAAAATAACAACTGGCCAGAGTTATAACATAACAGACTTATCTGAGGTTCCTGGAGCTGTCTTGTCCAGTCGCCTGATATCTCAAGTTATGCAGGAATGCACATCCAACAATTTCGCCTCCTATTTGAGAGGTGTCAGCCCAATTTTAACCTTTAGAGCACAAAAATTCCTTCCCATTACACTAACGTTGTATCCAATTCAAATTAACAATGGCGACTCTCCCTTCTCCCCAGGCTCAGTTTCCCATTTTCTATGACATAAATGTTATTAAATACAGCATGGCCATCTATATACATATAAATACTGAATTTCAGGAAAATATATACAGTATTTTCCACATGTATAATATTGGAAACGGAATCAAGGTCAACATTATCAACCCACAATATACAAAATGCAACTATAAAAATCCCAAGTATTGTAAGCTATGTTGTTTATATTTAGACTTCTAATAGATAATTACTAGATAAATATCAGGCTAATAGTAAATAAATTAGTTTAATCAGCAGTACTAGACTGGAACTGCTTCAACGAAAGAAATGTCAAGTAGTTACAGGCTAGCCCCTAGTCTAGACCCCTTTCAGGATACGAAGATCGTGTATTACACATGTAGCTACTGTGTACAAGCTTAATAACCACTCAAAACAGATCGGTGTTATATATATTTATATATATATATATATATATATATATATATATATATATATATATATATATATATATATATATATATATATATATATATATATATATATATATATATATATATATATATATATATATATATATATATATATATATATATATATATATATATATATATATATATATATATATATATATATATATATATATATATATATATATATATATATATATATATATATATATATATATATATATATATATATATATATATATATATGTCGTGCCGAATATGTAAAACTGGTCAATTAGCAAGAACTCATTTAAAATTAAGTCCTTTCTGAAATATTCTCTTATACGTTTAAAGATATATTTTTTTCATTATTGTTAATGTAAAAAATTATAATTTTGCACCAAAAGAATAGAAAACTTACCTAACCTTATTATAACAAGCACAATTTATTTTAGCCTAACCCAACTAAATATATTTTAGATTTGTTTACAATAATTTAATACTAAACAAACACAGTTTGTTTAGTATTAAATTACTGTAAACAAATCTAAAATATATTTAGTTGGGTTAGGCTAAAATAAATTGTTCTTGTTATGATAAGGTTAGGTAAGTTTTCTAAGAATCTTTTGGTGCAAAATTATAAATTTTTACATTAACAATAATGAAAAAAAATATATCTTTAAACGTATAAGAGAAAATTTCAGAAAGGACTTAATTTTAAATGAGTTCTTGCTAATTGACCAGTTTTACATATTCGGCACGACATATATATATATATATATATATATATATATATATATACATATATATATATATATATACATATATATATATATATATATATATACATATATATATATATATACATATATATATATATATATATATATACATATATATATATACATATATATATATTTTTTTTATTACACCGGCCGATTCCCACCAAGGCAGGGTGGCCCGAAAAAGAAAAACTTTCACCATCATTCACTCCATCACTGTCTTGCCAGAAGGGTGCTTTACACTACAGTTTTTAAACTGCAACATTAACACCCCTCCTTCAGAGTGCAGGCACTGTACTTCCCATCTCCAGGACTCAAGTCCGGCCTGCCGGTTTCCCTGAACCCCTTCATAAATGTTACTTTGCTCACACTCCAACAGCACGTCAAGTATTAAAAACCATTTGTCTCCATTCACTCCTATCAAACACGCTCACGCATGCCTGATGGAAGTCCAAGCCCCTCGCACACAAAACCTCCTTTACCCCCTCCCTCCAACCTTTCCTAGGCCGACCCCTACCCAGCCTTCCTTCCACTACAGACTGATACACTCTTGAAGTTATTCTGTTTCGCTCCATTCTCTCTACATGTCCGAACCACCTCAACAACCCTTCCTCAGCCCTCTGGACAACAGTTTTGGTAATCCCGCACCTCCTCCTAACTTCCAAACTACGAATTCTCTGCATTATATTCACACCACACATTGCTCTCAGACATGACATCTCCACTGCCTCCAGCCTTCTCCTCGCTGCAACATTCATCACCCATGCTTCACACCCATATAAGAGCGTTGGTAAAACTATACTCTCATACATTCCCCTCTTTGCCTCCAAGGACAAAGTTCTTTGTCTCCACAGACTCCTAAGTGCACCACTCACCCTTTTCCCTTCATCAATTCTATGATTCACCTCATCTTTCATAGACCCATCCGCTGACACGTCCACTCCCAAATATCTGAATACATTCACTTCCTCCATACTCTCTCCCTCCAATCTGATATCCAATCTTTCATCACCTAATCTTTTTGTTATCCTCATAACCTTACTCTTTCCTGTATTCACTTTCAATTTTCTTCTTTTGCACACCCTACCAAATTCATCCACCAATCTCTGCAGCTTCTCTTCAGAATCTCCCAAGAGCACAGTATCATCAGCAAAGAGCAACTGTGACAACTCCCACTTTATGTGTGATTCTTTATCTTTTAACTCCACGCCTCTTGCCAAGACCCTCGCATTTACTTCTCTTACAACCCCATCTTTAAATATATTAAACAACCACGGTGACATCACACATCCTTGTCTAAGGCCTACTTTTACTGGGAAATAATTTCCCTCTTTCCTACATACTCTAACTTGAGCCTCACTATCCTCGTAAAAACTCTTCACTGCTTTCAGTAACCTACCTCCTACACCATACACCTGCAACATCTGCCACATTGCCCCCCTATCCACCCTGTCATACGCCTTTTCCAAATATATATATATATATATATATATATATATATATATATATATATATATATATATATATATATATATATATATATATATATATATATATATATATATATATATATATATATATATATATATATATATATATATATATATATATATATATATATATATATATATATATATATATATATATATATATATATATATATATATATATATATATATATATATATATATATATATATGCTGTAAAGAGTTTTTGTGAGGATAGTGAGGCTCAGGTTAGGGTGTGTAGAAGAGAGGGAGAACACTTCCCAGTAAAAGTAGGTCTTAGACAGGGATGTGCAATGTCACCATGGTTGTTTAATACATTTATAGATGGGGTTGTAAAAGAAGTAAATGCTAGGGTGTTCGGGAGAGGGGTGGGATTAAATTATGGGGAATCAAATGCAAAATGGGAATTGACACAGTTGCTTTTTGCTGATGATACTGTGCTCATGGGAGATTCTAAAGAAAAATTGGAAAGGTTAGTAAATGAGTTTGGGAGTGTGTGTAAAGGTAGAAAGTTGAAAGTGAACATAGAAAAGAGTACGGTGATGAGGGTATCAAATTATTTAGATAAAGAAAAATTGGATATCAAATTGGGGAGGAGGAGTATGGAAGAAGTGAATGTTTTCAGATACGTGGGAGTTGAAGGATTTATGAAGGATGAGGTTAATCATAGAATTGATGAGGGAAAAAAGGTGAGTGGTGGGTTGAGGTATATGTGGAGACAAAAAACGTTATTTACGGAGGCAAAAAAGGGAATGTATGAAAGTATAGTAGTACCAACACTCTTATATGGGTGTGAAGCTTTAGTTGTGAATGCAGCAGCGAGGAGGCGGTTGGAGGCAGTGATGTCCTGTCTAAGGGCAATGTGTGGTGTAAATATTATGCGGAAAATTCGGAGTGTGGAAATTAGGAGAAGGTGTGGAGTTAATAAAAGTATTAGTCAGAGGGCTGAAGAAGGATTGTTGAGGTGGTTTGGTCATTTAGAGAGAATGAATCAAAGTAAAATGACATGGAGAGCGTATAAATCTGTAGGGGAAGGAAGGCAGGGTAGGGGTCGTCCTCGAAAAGGTTGGAGGGAGGGGGTAAAGGAGGTTTCGCGGGCGAGGGGCTTGGACTTTCAGCAAGCGTGCGTGAGCGTGTTAGATAGGAGTGAATGGAGACGAATGGTATTTGGGACCTGACGATCTGTTGGAGTGTGAGCAGGGTAATATTTAGTGAAGGGATTCAGGGAAACCGGTTATTTTTATATAGCCGGACTTGAGTCCTGGAAATGGGAAGTACAATGCCTGCACTTTAAAGGAGGAGCTCGAGATATTAGCAGTTTGGAGGGATATGTTGTGTATCTTTATACGTATATACTTCCAAACTGTTGTGTTCTGAGCACCTCTGCAAAAACAGTGATTATGTCTGAGTGAGGCGAAAGTGTTGAATGATGAAAGTATTTTCTTTTTGGGGATTTTCTTTTTTTTTGGGGTCACCCTGCCTCGCTGGGAGACGCCCGACTTGTTAAATATATATATATATACATGTCGTGCCGAATAGGCAGAACTTGCGATCTTGGCTTAAATAGCAACGTTCATCTTGCCATATAGGACAAGTGAAAATTTGTGTATGCAATAATTTCGCCAAAATCTTTCTGAACCTAACGAAAAAAATATATTTCATTGTGTTTGTTTAGTATTAAATTATTGTAAACAAATCTAAAATATATTTAGTTGGGTTAGGCTAAAATAAATTGCGCTTGTTATAATAAGGTTAGGTAAGTTTTCTAAGTTCCTTTTGGTGCAAAATTATAAAATTTTACATCAACGTTAATGAAAAATATATATCTTTAAACGTATAAGAGAAAATTTTAGGAAGGACTTAATTTTAAATGAGTTCTTGCTAATTGACCAGTTTTACATATTCGGCACGACATATATACATATATATATATATATATATATATATATATATATATATATATATATATATATATATATATGTATATATATATATATATATATATATATATATATATATATATATATATATATATATATATATATATATATATATATATATATATATATATATGTATATATACAATTCGGGATTTTTAGTTATGCAAACATGGGTGATTAAATTGTGTCTTTCCTTACAAGCTGCATCGTTGAATTCTACTGTAATTAGGTGGTTAAGAGTTTTTAAATGGAAAATCATGCAAATTAAAGCATCTTAGACATAAAAATATTTCATACGTCTAATTACAGTATGGTCCAACAAATTTGGTGCTCCAACCTAATTTTTTTTTTTTTTTGTAAGTTGCCTGGCTATGCTACGTTTCGGAAAAACTTCATTACATCCAGGCTGAAATTGTAAGAAATTTTAGAGTCAATATGCCTTATGTCTTAGATTTTATTATACTTTTCATATGATATTTTTTAAACATGTGAATTACTAAAAAAATAAGAAATATATGGTAAAACATTATTGCATATTTTGACGAATCAGAAAAGTTTAAAGCATTTTCTGACATACTTCGTTATTTTTAGCTAAAATACGTAAATTATCACACTTTTTATTGAAACAGCTGCTATAATGATGTATAATTATTACTCACGCGTTTATCTACGTGTTGTTTACGTGTTCTGCACGTGCTAAGCAAATGAGCTTCTCTTACAGTTTTTTTTTGTTTAATCTTCGAAATGACTGTAAAATACATAGCTAAAACGGGTTATCCACTCAGTCTAATGAGACCAATTGTGACCTGTGTTATCTGTTTAGCGCTTTCACCCACGGGATGAACTGTGGGTGCACGGTGGACTTCCACTCACGGGATGAACTGTGGGTGCACGGTGGATTTCCACTCACGGGATGAACTGCGGGTGCACGGTGGACTTCCACTCACGGGATGAACTGTGGGTGCACGGTGGACTTCCACTCACGGGATGAACTGTGGGTGCACGGTGGACTTCCACTCACGGGATGAACTGTGGGTGCACGGTGGACTTCCACTCACGGGATGAACTGTGGGTGCACGGTGGACTTCCACTCACGGGATGAACTGCGGGTGCACGGTGGACTTCCACTCACGGGATGAACTGCGGGTGCACGGTGGACTTCCACTCACGGGATGAACTGTGGGTGCACGGTGGACTTCCACTCACGGGATGAACTGTGGGTGCACGGTGGACTTCCACTCACGGGATGAACTGTGGGTGCACGGTGGACTTCCACTCACGGGATGAACTGTGGGTGCACGGTGGACTTCCACTCACGGGATGAACTGTGGGTGCACGGTGGACTTCCACTCACGGGGTGAGCTGTGGGTGCACGGTGGACTCCACTCACGGGATGAGCTGTGGGTGCACGGTGGACTTCCACTCACGGGGTGAGCTGTGGGTGCACGGTGGACTCCACTCACGGGATGAGCTGTGGGTGCACGGTGGACTTCCACTCACGGGGTGAGCTGTGGGTGCACGGTGGACTCCACTCACGGGATGAGCTGTGGGTGCACGGTGGACTTCCACTCACGGGATGAACTGTGGGTGCACGGTGGACTTCCACTCACGGGATGAACTGTGGGTGCACGGTGGACTTCCACTCACGGGATGAACTGTGGGTGCACGGTGGACTTCCACTCACGGGATGAGCTGTGGGTGCACGGTGGACTTCCACTCACGGGATGAACTGTGGGTGCACGGTGGACTTCCACTCACGGGATGAACTGTGGGTGCACGGTGGACTTCCACTCACGGGATGAACTGTGGGTGCACGGTGGACTTTCACTCACGGGATGATCTGTGGGTGCACGGTGGACTTCCACTCACGGGATGAACTGCGGGTGCACGGTGGACTTCCACTCACGGGATGAACTGTGGGTGCACGGTGGACTTCCACTCACGGGATGAACTGTGGGTGCACGGTGGACTTCCACTCACGGGATGAACTGTGGGTGCACGGTGGACTTCCACTCACGGGGTGAGCTGTGGGTGCACGGTGGACATCCACTCACGGGATGAGCTGTGGGTGCACGGTGGACTTCCACTCACGGGGTGAGCTGTGGGTGCACGGTGGACATCCACTCACGGGATGAGCTGTGGGTGCACGGTGGACTTCCACTCACGGGGTGAGCTGTGGGTGCACGGTGGACATCCACTCACGGGATGAGCTGTGGGTGCACGGTGGACTTCCACTCACGGGATGAACTGTGGGTGCACGGTGGACTTCCACTCACGGGATGAACTGTGGGTGCACGGTGGACTTCCACTCACGGGATGAACTGTGGGTGCACGGTGGACTTCCACTCACGGGATGAGCTGTGGGTGCACGGTGGACTTCCACTCACGGGATGAACTGTGGGTGCACGGTGGACTTCCACTCACGGGATGAACTGTGGGTGCACGGTGGACTTCCACTCACGGGATGAACTGTGGGTGCACGGTGGACTTTCACTCACGGGATGAGCTGTGGGTGCACGGTGGACTTCCACTCACGGGATGAACTGCGGGTGCACGGTGGACTTCCACTCACGGGATGAACTGTGGGTGCACGGTGGACTTCCACTCACGGGATGAACTGTGGGTGCACGGTGGACTTCCACTCACGGGATGAACTGTGGGTGCACGGTGGACTTCCACTCACGGGGTGAGCTGTGGGTGCACGGTGGACATCCACTCACGGGATGAGCTGTGGGTGCACGGTGGACTTCCACTCACGGGGTGAGCTGTGGGTGCACGGTGGACATCCACTCACGGGATGAGCTGTGGGTGCACGGTGGACTTCCACTCACGGGGTGAGCTGTGGGTGCACGGTGGACATCCACTCACGGGATGAGCTGTGGGTGCACGGTGGACTTCCACTCACGGGATGAACTGTGGGTGCAAGGTGGACTTCCACTCACGGGATGAACTGTGGGTGCACGGTGGACTTCCACTCACGGGATGAACTGTGGGTGCACGGTGGACTTCCACTCACGGGATGAACTGTGGGTGCACGGTGGACTTCCACTCACGGGATGAACTGTGGGTGCACGGTGGACTTCCACTCACGGGATGAACTGTGGGTGCAAGGTGGACTTCCACTCACGGGATGAACTGTGGGTGCACGGTGGACTTCCACTCACGGGATGAACTGTGGGTGCACGGTGGACTTCCACTCACGGGATGAACTGTGGGTGCACGGTGGACTTTCACTCACGGGATGAGCTGTGGGTGCACGGTGGACTTCCACTCACGGGGTGAGCTGTGGGTGTACGGTGGACATCCACTCACGGGATGAGCTGTGGGTGCACGGTGGACTTCCACTCACGGGATGAACTGTGGGTGCACGGTGGACTTCCACTCACGGGATGAACTGTGGGTGCACGGTGGACTTCCACTCACGGGATGAACTGTGGGTGCACGGTGGACTTCCACTCACGGGATGAGCTGTGGGTGCACGGTGGACTTCCACTCACGAAATGAGCTGTGGGTGCACGGTGGACTTCCACTCACGGGATGAACTGTGGGTGCACGGTGGATTTCCACTCACGGGATGAACTGTGGGTGCACGGTGGACTTCCACCCACGGGATGAACTGTGGGTGCACGGTGGACTTCCACTCACGGGATGAACTGTGGGTGCACGGTGGACTTCCACTCACGGGATGAACTGTGGGTGCACGGTGGACTTCCACCCACGGGATGAACTGTGGGTGCACGGTGGACTTCCACTCACGGGATGAACTGTGGGTGCACGGTGGACTTCCACTCACGGGATGAACTGTTGGTGCACGGTGGACTTCCACTCACGGGATGAACTGTGGGTGCACGGTGGACTTCCACTCACGGGATGAACTGTGGGTGCACGGTGGACCTCCACTCACGGGATGAACTGTGGGAGCACGGTGGACTTCCACTCACGGGATGAGCTGTGGGTGCACGGTGGACTTCCACTCACGGGATGAACTGTGGGTGCACGGTGGACTTCCACTCACGGGATGAACTGTGGGTGCACGGTGGACCTCCACTCACGGGATGAACTGTGGGTGCACGGTGGACTTCCACTCACGGGATGAACTGTGGGTGCACGGTGGACCTCCACTCACGGGATGAACTGTGGGTGCACGGTGGACTTCCACTCACGGGATGAACTGTGGGTGCAGAGTGAAGTACCACTCCCAACGTGAGCTGCTGGTGCACAATGATCACTCCCAACGTGAGCTGCTGGTGCACAAAGATCACTTCCAACATAAGCTGCAGGTGCACAATGATCACTTCCAACATGAGCTGCTGGTGCACAATGATCACTCCCAACATAAGCTGCAGGTGCACAATGATCACTCCCAACATAAGCTGCAGGTGCACAATGATCACTTCCAACATGAGCTGCTGGTGCACAATGATCACTCCCAACATAAGCTGCAGGTGCACAATGATCACTCCCAACATAAGCTGCAGGTGCACAATGATCACTCCCAACATAAGCTGCAGGTGCACAATGATCACTTCCAACATGAGCTGCTGGTGCACAATGATCACTTCCAACATAAGCTGCTGGTGCACAATGATCACTCCCAACATAAGCTGCTGGTGCACAATGATCACTTCCAACATGAGCTGCTGGTGCACAATGATCACTCCCAACATAAGCTGCTGGTGCACAATGATCACTTCCAACATGAGCTGCTGGTGCACAATGATCACTTCCAACATAAGCTGCTGGTGCACAATGATCACTCCCAACATAAGCTGCTGGTGCACAATGATCACTTCCAACATGAGCTGCTGGTGCACAATGATCACTTCCAACATGAGCTGCTGGTGCACAATGATCACTCCCAACGTGAGCTGCTGGTGCACAATGATCACTCCCAACATAAGCTGCTGGTGCACAATGATCACTCCCAACACAAGCTGCTGGTGCACAATGATCACTCCCAACATAAGCTGCTGGTGCACAATGCTCACTCCCAACATAAGCTGCTGGTGCACAATGATCACTCCCAACATGAGCTGCTGGTGCACAATGATCACTCCCAACATAAGCTGCTGGTGCACAATGATCACTCCCATCATAAGCTGCTGGTGCACAATGATCACTCCCAACATAAGCTGCTGGTGCACAATGATCACTCGCAACATGAGCTGCTGGTGCACAATGATCACTCCCAACATAAGCTGCTGGTGCACAATGATCACTCCCAACATAAGCTGCTGGTGCACAATGATCACTCGCAACGTGAGCTGCTGGTGCACAATGATCACTCGCAACATAAGCTGCTGGTGCACAATGATCACTCGCAACGTGAGCTGCTGGTGCACAATGATCACTCGCAACATAAGCTGCTGGTGCACAATGATCACTCGCAACGTGAGCTGCTGGTGCACAATGATCACTCGCAACATGAGCTGCTGGTGCACAATGATCACTCCCAGCATGAGCTGCTGGTGCACAATGATCACTTCCAACATGAGCTGCAGGTGCACAATGATCACTTCCAACATGAGCTGCTGGTGCACAATGATCACTCGCAACATGAGCTGCTGGTGCACAATGATCACTCCCAACATGAGCTGCTGGTGCACAATGATCACTCCCAACATGAGCTTCTGGTGCACAATGATCACTCCCAACATGAGCTGCTGGTGCACAATGATCACTCCCAACGTGAGCTATTGGTGCACAATGATCACTCCCAACATAAGCTGCTGGTGCACAATGATCACTCGCAACATGAGCTGCTGGTGCACAATGATCACTCGCAACATGAGCTGCTGGTGCACAATGATCACTCCCAACATGAGCTGCTGGTGCACAATGATCACTCCCAACGTGAGCTGCTGGTGCACAATGATCACTCCCAAAATGAGCTGCTGGTGCACAATGATCACTCGCAACATGAGCTGCTGGTGCACAATGATCACTCGCAACGTGAGCTGCTGGTGCACAATGATCACTCGCAACATGAGCTGCTGGTGCACAATGATCACTCCCAACGTGAGCTGCTGGTGCACAATGATCACTCCCAACATGACCTGCTGGTGCACAATGATCACTCGCAACATGAGCTGCTGGTGCACAATGATCACTCCCAACATGAGCTGTTGGTGCACAATGATCACTCGCAACATGAGCTGCTGGTGCACAATGATCACTCGCAACGTGAGCTGCTGGTGCACAATGATCACTCCCAACATGAGCTGCTGGTGCACAATGATCACTCCCAACGTGAGCTGCTGGTGCACAATGATCACTCCCAACATGAGCTGCTGGTGCACAATGATCACTCGCAACATGAGCTGCTGGTGCACAATGATCACTCCCAACATGAGCTGTTGGTGCACAATGATCACTCGCAACATAAGCTGCTGGTGCACAATGATCACTCCCAACGTGAGCTGCTGGTGCACAATGATCACTCCCAACATGAGCTGCTGGTGCACAATGATCACTCGCAACATAAGCTGCTGGTGCACAATGATCACTCCCAACGTGAGCTGCTGGTGCACAATGATCACCCCCAACATGAGCTGCTGGTGCACAATGATCACTCGCAACATGAGCTGCTGGTGCACAATGATCACTCGCAACATGAGCTGCTGGTGCACAATGATCACTAGCAACGTGAGCTGCTGGTGCACAATGATCACTCCCAACATGAGCTGTTGGTGCGCAATGATCACTCGCAACATAAGCTGCTGGTGCACAATGATCACTCCCAACATGAGCTGTTGGTGCACAATGATCACTCCCAACATAAGCTGCTGGTGCACAATGATCACTCCCAACATAAGCTGCTGGTGCACAATGATCACTCCCAACATAAGCTGCTGGTGCACAATGATCACTCGCAACGTGAGCTGCTGGTGCACAATGATCACTCGCAACATAAGCTGCTGGTGCACAATGATCACTCGCAACGTGAGCTGCTGGTGCACAATGATCACTCGCAACATAAACTGCTGGTGCACAATGATCACTCGCAACGTGAGCTGCTGGTGCACAATGATCACTCGCAACATGAGCTGCTGGTGCACAATGATCACTCCCAGCATGAGCTGCTGGTGCACAATGATCACTTCCAACATGAGCTGCTGGTGCACAATGATCACTTCCAACATGAGCTGCTGGTGCACAATGATCACTCGCAACATGAGCTGCTGGTGCACAATGATCACTCCCAACATGAGCTGCTGGTGCACAATGATCACTCCCAACATGAGCTGCTGGTGCACAATGATCACTCCCAACATGAGCTGCTGGTGCACAATGATCACTCCCAACGTGAGCTGTTGGTGCACAATGATCACTCCCAACATAAGCTGCTGGTGCACAATGATCACTCGCAACATGAGCTGCTGGTGCACAATGATCACTCGCAACATGAGCTGCTGGTGCACAATGATCACTCGCAACATGAGCTGCTGGTGCACAATGATCACTCGCAACGTGAGCTGCTGGTGCACAATGATCACTCGCAACATGAGCTGCTGGTGCACAATGATCACTCCCAACGTGAGCTGCTGGTGCACAATGATCACTCGCAACATGACCTTCTGGTGCACAATGATCACTCGCAACATGAGCTGCTGGTGCACAATGATCACTCCCAACATGAGCTGTTGGTGCACAATGATCACTCGCAACATAAGCTGCTGGTGCACAATGATCACTCCCATCGTGAGCTGCTGGTGCACAATGATCACTCCCAACATGAGCTGCTGGTGCACAATGATCACTCGCAACATAAGCTGCTGGTGCACAATGATCACTCCCAACATGAGCTGTTGGTGCACAATGATCACTCGCAACATAAGCTGCTGGTGCACAATGATCACTCCCATCGTGAGCTGCTGGTGCACAATGATCACTCCCAACATGAGCTGTTGGTGCACAATGATCACTCGCAACATAAGCTGCTGGTGCACAATGATCACTCCCATCGTGAGCTGCTGGTGCACAATGATCACTCCCAACATGAGCTGCTGGTGCACAATGATCACTCCCAACATAAGCTGCTGGTGCACAATGATCACTCCCAACATGAGCTGTTGGTGCACAATGATCACTCGCAACATGAGCTGCTGGTGCACAATGATCACTCGCAACATGAGCTGCTGGTGCACAATGATCACTCGCAACATGAGCTGCTGGTGCACAATGATCACTCGCAACATGAGCTGCTGGTGCACAATGATCACTCCCAACATGAGCTGCTGGTGCACAATGATCACCCCCAACATGAGCTGCTGGTGCACAATGATCACCCCCAACATGAGCTGCTGGTGCACAATGATCACCCCCAACATGAGCTGCTGGTGCACAATGATCACTCGCAACATGAGCTGCTGGTGCACAATGATCACTCGCAACATGACCTGCTGGTGCACAATGATCACCCCCAACATGAGCTGCTGGTGCACAATGATCACTCGCAACATGAGCTGCTGGTGCACAATGATCACTCCCAACATGAGCTGCTGGTGCACAATGATCACTCGCAACATGACCTGCTGGTGCACAATGATCACCCCCAACATGAGCTGCTGGTGCACAATGATCACCCCCAACATGAGCTGCTGGTGCACAATGATCACCCCCAACATGAGCTGCTGGTGCACAATGATCACCCCCAACATGAGCTGCTGGTGCACAATGATCACCCCCAACATGAGCTGCTGGTGCACAATGATCACCCCCAACATGAGCTGCTGGTGCACAATGATCACCCCCAACATGAGCTGCTGGTGCACAATGATCACCCCCAACATGAGCTGTGAGTGTAAAACCAAAATTAAAAGATGAGTGGTTGGTGCACAGTAATCTCAAAAAAAGTGAGCTAGGCGTGTACATGAGGCACGCAGAGCTCACAGCAGCAGCCTGAGCTGCTGGTGCACAATGATCACTCCCAACATGAGCTGCGGGTGCACTCTAATCTTATAAGATGATCTACAGTGCACCAGAAACCTGCCTCTACTGGACGCAATAAGACATAATAAAATATGTAAATGTACAATTTTGTGCTTGGATGCCTCCTGGGATTACTATTAAACAACTCCCGACCTGCCTCGTACTCACCTATTTGTACTCACCTATTTGTGGTTGCAGGGGTCGAGTCATAGCTCCTGGCCCCGCCTCTTCACTGATTGCTACTAGGTCCTCTCTCTCCCTGCTCCATGAGCTTTATCATACCTCGCCTTAAAACTATGTATGGTTCCCGCCTCCACTACGTCACTTTCTAGGCTATTCCACGGCTTGACTACTCTATGATTGAAGAAATACTTCCTAACATCCCTTTGATTCATCTGAGTCTTCAACTTCCAATTGTGACCTCTTGTGTCTGTGTCCCATCTCTGGAACATCCCGTCTTTGTCCACCTTGTCTACTCCGCGCAGTATTTTATATGTCGTTATCATGTCTCCCCTGACCCTCCTGTCCTCCAGTGTCGTCAGGCCGATTTCCCTCAACCTTTCTTCGTAGGACAATCCCCGTAGCTCTGGGACTAGTCTTGTTGCAAACCTTTGCACTTTCTCTAATTTCTTGACGTGCTTGACTAGGTGTGGATTCCAAACTGGTGCTGCATACTCCAGTATGGGTCTGACGTAAATGGTATACAGAGTCTTAAACGAATCCTTACTGAGGTATCGGAACGCTATCCGTAGGTTTGCCAGGCGCCCGTATGCTGCAGCAGTTATCTGATTGATGTGCGCCTCAGGAGATATGCTCGGTGTTATACTCACCCCCAGATCATTTTCCTTGTGTGAGGTTTGCAGTCTTTGGCCATCTAAACTATATTGTGTCTGCGGTCTTCTTTGCCCTTCCCCAATCTTCATGACTTTGCATTTGGCGGGGTTAAATTCAAGGAGCCAGTTGCTGGACCAGGCTTGTAGCCTGTCCAGGTCTCTTTGTAGTCCTGCCTGATCCTCATCCGATTTGATTCTTCTCATTAACTTCACATCATCTGCAAACAAGGACACTTCTGAGTCTATCCCTTCCGTTATGTCGTTCACATATACGAAGAACAGCACAGGTCCTAGGACTGACCCCTGTGGAACCCCGCTTGTCACAGGCGCCCACTCTGACACCTCATCACGTACCATGACTCGTTGTTGCCTCCCTGTCAGGTATTCTCTGATCCATTGCAGTGCCTTTCTTGTTATGTGTGCCTGATCCTCTAGCTTTTGCAGTAACCTCTTGTAAGGAACTGTGTCGAAGGCCTTCTTGCAGTCCAAAAAAAAAAATGCAGTCGATCCACCCCTCTCTCTCTTGTCTCACTTCTGTCACCTTGTCATAAAACTCTAGTAGGTTTGTGACACAGGATTTTCCTTCCCTGAAACCGTGCTGGTTGTCAATTATACACTTGTTTCTTTCCAGGTGCTCCACCACTCTCCTCGTGATGATCTTCTCCATGACCTTGCATACTATACACGTTAGTGATACAGGTCTGTAGTTTAGTGCCTCATGTCTGTCTCCCTTTTTAAAAATTGAGACTACATTTGCCATCTTCCATACCTCAGGGAGTTGCCCAGTTTCAAATGATGTGTTGAAGATCTTTGTTAATGGCACACACAATATCTCTGCTCCCTCTTTAAGGACCCACGGAGAGATGTCAACTATCATAGTGTTCCTCAATTATCAACATTTTATTTCAGGATTTATTAAACCGTTACGATCCTGGAGTCCACAGAGGAGATTTGTCCATACTGTGAGAGTGACCATCAGTGCCCTGGGGATCCCGAGTTCCAGTTTCTTTTTCTTTTTTTTTATTATGTGTTTATGAGTGTGTGTACATCTTACACCTTTGTTTACAGTTCACTCTACACTAACACCTTTGTTTATAGTTCACCCTACACTTACACATGTAGTTCACCTTTCACATTACCTGTAATCGCCTTGGTTTTATATATTTTTTCTTTATTTTTGTTTTTGATTTAATCCCTCTTTAAGTGATTTGGTTTAATCGTAAATCTTTATCGTAGTTTTCCTTGTGCAAGTTTGAAGGAGGACAGAGACGAAATGTTGGTGTTCTTGTTATGTCTTAAACCCGGGTTACACAGCAGAGAATTACACCCGTATTCCTCCTTGTATTATTGTTCACTGTTGTTGGTGAGCGTGTTAACTATTGCCAGTGAACACACACATGAGAACACAGAGAAGATACATAGGTTGCCACCGACTGACCTGAAACCGAAGCTACACCGACAGTGTTGGAATTTGTTACACTAGGATTTGAAACCCCTCAATTGATGCTGGTGAGGGGCTCTCGATCAAGGGAATTAGATCTGTGCTCCGGTTCCCTGAATTGAGCTTAAATACCTTCCATCCCCCCACGCATGCGCTGTATAATCCTACGAGTTTAGCGCTCCCCCATAATTATAATAACAAAAACTGCTTGAAACAGTGTTGAAATTTGTCACATCGTGTGTGGGGGGGGGGAAAGGGGTGTCCTCCAAGAGGAGCAACTCCTCCCCTTCCTGAGAGCAAATTCAGTTACTTCTAATTTCCCAAAAGCTGTAAGATCCTTACTTAATATTTCTGATAACTTATTTTCACTAATAAGATACACCCTGGCATATCACATAGGTTGGTGTACTATTGCTCAGTTGAGGAATTTAGAGATAGACACTAACTTGTACGAGATGCCAAGGTATCTTATTAGAGAAAATTAGATACCAGAAATATTGATCATGTATCTAGAATTTTCTTGCAACTGCTAAACAGCTATTATTAACGAATAATGCACACTCAAATACACTCCCGTTACCTCTTTTAGGAGCTATATAGTGAGCTCTTCTGTTTATGTATACTCTCTTGCACCATCATTTACGGGATGAATACATTCTATGTAATAAAACAGTCGCTTCGGTGACACAATCCAAATATAATTCCCCTTAGCGATTTCACCGCTTCCCTGTGAATCTGAAAGAAAAAGAAAAGGGCTACAGATGGGGGGAGGGATTATGTTCATGCTAATCTGCTTAAATTTAGACGAAAGTGTTAAAGAGAACATGAAGGTTTGTCTATGTCTCGAGGAAGGAGAGGAACTTTCACAAGTGCCTTTGTATATATATATATGTCGTGCCGAATAGGCAGAACTTGCGATCTTGGCTTAAATAGCAACGCTCATCTTGCCATATAGGACAAGTGAAAATCTGTGTATGCAATAATTTCGCCAAAATCATTCTGAACCTAACGAAAAAAAATTATTTGAATGTGTTTGTTTACTATTAAATTATTGTAAACGTATTTAAAATATATTTAGTTGGGTTAGGCTAAAATAAATTGTTCTTGTTATAATAAGGTTGGGTAAGTTTTCTAAGATACTTTTGGTGAAAAAAATAAAATTTTTTACATTAACATTAATGAAAAAATATATCTTTAAACGTATAAGAGAAAATTTCAGAAAGGACTTAATTTTAAATGAGTTCTTGCTAATTGACCAGTTTTACATATTCGGCACGACATATATATATATATATATATATATATATATATATATATATATATATATATATATATATATATATATATATATATATATATATATATATATATATATATATATATATATATATATATATATATATATATATATATATATATATATATATATATATAATATATATGCGGTACCTGTCTGACGAAACGTCTTCTGAATAAACTGTCATAAACGGTATACTGCCTTATTAACGTCGTATATGTTATACTCTCCTGTTTTTCGGTTACGCACTTGCCGGCTCACAGGCAACAAATACCTTTCATGAGGGTGGCATCCTCGCCGGACGGGGGTCTCCGCGCCCTGCCGGTAACACTGTTCGTGGGGCACGAACCAAGATAAGCCCAGCAGGCTCGGCACAGTAGCGCCTGTAATAGCTAAGACTGGTGGCTCCCATGTCTGTCATGAGAGCAATCACTGCAGCTGCCTTCATCATCAACGCCTAGGTAACCACCGTGGCTCTTCTCCCCTCTCCCACCCAACCCCATTAAGGGCCTTCAACGCTGCAAGCAAGCAACCAACCCCCACAACCTCGCAAGTCATTAGTGTTATTTCATCGCCCCACCTAAACCCCACCCGTCCTCTCTCTCTCTCTCTCTTTCCCACAGGGGTTGACAAAGTTAGGTTAAGGTTTCTAACTTCTTTTACAGACTAAGAGCTGTTACCTACATCATCTCATTTGAAATCCTTTATATTGTTACAAGACATACAAATATGGAACAGGGTGAAGTTGAAGCCATCTCTCTGTCTCTGTCTGTCTGTCTGTCTGTCTGTCTCTGTCTTTGTCTGTCTGTCTCTATCTCTGTCTGTCTGTCTGTCTCTGTCTGTCTGTCTGTCTGTCTGTCTGTCTCTGTCTCTGTCTGTCTGTCTGTCTGTCTGTCTCTCTCTCTGTCTCTCTCTCTCTCTCTCTCTCTCTCTCTCTCTCTCTCTCTCTCTCTCTCTCTCTCTCTCTCTCTCTCTCTCTCTCTCTCTCTCTCTCTCGTTCTCTCTCTCCCCAGATAAAATATTTACAGCCACGAGAAAAAATATCATTCCTTCTTTCACTTCAATTTTCTCACCTCTTATTGCCTGGGCGTTGCACTGTTTTACACACGTACAGCACGCACACGTACTTTATGATTTACATTGCATTGTAGTCCGTGAAGTGCTAAACCAATCGTGGGGCGTTAAGGAGTGGTGGATGCTCGATCATCAGTCCGCTAACTGAGATTCGGTCTCTTGTCTAGTCGGACTTACAGCATGCGGAGTGATATGATGTGTATTGGACTTGCAGTGTGTGGAGTTAATTTGTGAATGGGGGACTTACAATATACTACGTTTAGTAGATAGTGTGCGGGGTTTCAGGGACGCATGTTCAACGTTTCGCTCTCTGTAGAGCTTTATCAAATGACTTTAGAGATCCGTTTCACGGGGAGAAATGTTGACACTATATAAAGTTTGCTCATCACCTGTTTTTTTTTTTTTATCCACTTTACAAAAACACTGGTACCCTTTCCTAGCCTAGTTGTTGTTGTTGTTGTTGTTGTTTGTCCGCCTAGTAGCAACCTCAGCTCATACACTGAGGATCCGTATACCTGGAGTATACCTGGAGAGGGTTTCGGGGTCAACGCCCCCCTGGTCGGTCTGAGACCAGGCCTCGTAGAGGATCAGGGTCTGATCAACTTGGCTCTTACTGCTGGCCGTGGTTCAATCCCCGACACGGGTCGAACCGTTGGACATGTTTCCATATACCTACTATCCCTGTTAACCTAGCATGGCATCTTGGTACAGAAAACACCTTGGACAAGCTTTTCAAGTGAGAAGTGTTGGATCTGAGAGGGACCTGACCTTTCAGTGGTTACATTCTCACTACTACTACTACTATTACTACTACTCTGCACCTCTCCTTCCGACAGTATTTAAGTCTCCGCACTGTCCCTTGATCTTCAGATAGTTCCTGACTATGGAACTGAACTTCTCCAGGCCGAGGGACTGACAACCTCAAATTCTACGACTACAAGGGTGATGGACTGATTACATCGTCTTCACATCTCTACTGTTCCTGCCTATTTTCTGTATTCGACTGAAGAAGCCTACTGTGTAGGCGAAACGTTTCGGAATAAAGTTGTCTAACTGTTGCATATGTGTCTTACCTAACAAGTTGGTATCTGTCTTAGTCGACTGTTGTGGGTATCATCCTGGGAGGGGGTGTTAGTTTAACTTTGAGCTGGACTCTAAAATGAATTGAGGTAGGATAACAGCCTGCAAATTCTCGAGTAAAAAAAAAATCAGCTATTTTTAGTAGACAAAATTGCTAAAAAAATCAATAATAATACAAAGCTTTATTATAATTTTTTCCATTATCGTTACAGATTTACTACCGCTATTACCAACTAGAAGTAATTGTGATCAATTTTCCGCCGTATCAAAGAAATTCAAAAACCTTCAGTCAATTCATTATGCGTATCCACGATTCGTTCAAGGACATAAGTCACAAGTCACGAATCGGAAGCCGGCATTTTGTAAACAAGAATATTCAGGGAGGTTTACCTGTGAGTTACGTGTATCTGATTTCAGGGGTCACCGCCCTTCCCTTCCCTTCAGCTTCGTCTCAGACCTACTAAAAGTCTCCCAGCTCAGGCTTACAGATTTCGCCACTATGTCTGCAACCCATCTAGCGTGAGGGGAATATAACATGGGAACATAGCTAACTTTTCTTCCTCCTACTGTACAACCATCATGCAGAATGGAGTAGCAGCAATCAGGAGTTTATACCTTAGGTGGGTGTTCCTATTGCTTCGCCTTCAAATAATCGTGTGAAAAGACGAGATGGAAAATAATCACGTCTTGCCGGTTTTTGTACAGCAGGTTCGTCAGTGTGGCTACTGTGAACCTCACCAATATTCAGCTGGTAGCTGGCTTGAGAATTTATCCATGCGGCCATCACAGCCAGGTCGCTAGCACGGTGAGTTCGCATTATTCCAGAAAAATGTTACATCTGTTTACCATGGCTTTTTTCCCCATTTCATGTGAATGAATGTATATATAGAATGGAACAACGAGATTCGACCTCATGGCCCGTCATTCCTCAACTTCCCAGTTCGTCACTCGACCCCCTGCGCTACGGAGGGTCATAAGCACTGCTCCAACCAGGAAACGCTTTTTTTTTTTCAGTGGAGAGGTGAGTAGCAGCCACTGTCTCGGCTCTCAGCTGTGTGAGGAGCAGTGCCTCACCCCACCAGCAGCTTACCGTAGATCGATCTAGATCGATCTAAGGGAACACCCGCAGTGTGAGGCTACTCTGTTCTGTACGAGAGATACTTGGTGGAACAACTGCAGTGTGTGGCTATCTTATTTATTATGTATATAATGAATCTCATTACACTAATTCCATCATATATTTGAAATTTTCTCTCTCTCTCTTTCTCTCTCTCTCATTAAGTAAACAGTTACTAAGTGTGTGTGTGGAGGTCGACCTGGGGTGTTAATGTGATGTGTGCTGCATAAAAGTATTGCCGCGGTAATAGCTCTGATATGACCAGGTGGACTACAAGCAGGCAGGCGTGTGCACAGGCAGGCATGTGCACAGGCAGGCGTGTGCACAGGCAGGCGTGTGCACAGACAGAGTACAGACAGGCGCGTAAAGACGCATTTAATTGCCTGTTTACGGATACAGAAACGGAGCTGTGCTTGTGGTCTCCCCATTATATGCCGCAAAGAATTATGTTATAAGCAAGAACATACGATACACGTGTTATACATGTAGAATACAGGTGTAACACTGGTGTGTGTGTGTGTGTGTGTGTGTTACAGGTGACACACGGCAGATGTGATGCAGGTGTGGTACAAGCAATTGTCGACTGAGGGACCAAACAGGTATGATACAGGTACTGAACGTGTGCCTCTTCATGTGCCAACGTGGGACGATACGGGTGTGATGCAGGTGTAGGTTAAGCACATATGCGACCAACAAGCTATGATACAGGTGTTGCCCTTATATGAATTTGATGGGAATGGATGATTTAATGCTGGTGAAATGCTCTTATTCTGGGAATTTGAAAGAGAGAAAGAGACAGAGAGAGAGAGACGGAGGAAACTTACAAGAGGTGGAGAGAGAGAGAGGAACAGGAAAGATAAAAAGAAACGGTTAGGCTGGAGATAAAAATAATGAGGATAAAAAATAACATAAAGAGAAAAGGCAGAAACAGGGCAAAAGAAGTAAAAACGGACTAACAAATGAACTACATCGGACTAACTAAATAACAAAAAGGCACAATACCGTGACTGGAACGATACACAAAAAAAACCCGCACATAAAAGACAGAAGCTTACGACGACGTTTCGGTCCGACTTGGACCATTGACAAAGTCACACTAACAGAGGAGGAGCAGGACGGCTATATATAGGCAGGAAGAGGTGGAGGTAGTAGTAGTGGTAGTAGTAGTGGTAGTAGTAGTAGTAGTAGTAGTACAAGAATTGTATATAATACCGACAGGATGAAATGACACATGCACAACACCCGGGCATCCCCACCGTAGACGTTTCGCCATCCAGCCAGCCACTGGATGGCGAAACGTCCACAACAAAGACAACCAGACGCCGCACATGTGCCTAATTTCATCAGTAGATGTAGTAGAAGAAGAAGAGGTAGTAGTAGTGGTAGTGGTAGAAGTGGGAAATGAGGAAGACGAGCCAGTCAAATACAAAGGAAGGGGAGCACTGCAAGAGAGCTAGAAACCCACAGAGGGAGAGCAAGCGCACCGAGGTGCGTGAAAGGGGAAGTGGTGAAATAAAATAAAGAAGGAACAGAAACACGAGACAGGAGAGAGAAAGACAACCCAGAGGAGAAAAGGAGAGAGGAAAGGGGAAGAGGAAGAAGAAAAAGAAGAAGAAGAAGAAAAAAATGAGGATTCAGGTTAAGTCACGGGTGTTCTGAAGTTTGGAGCATTTTACAATGTAGTGGGAGAGGAAGGCATCTACAGAGACGAAGCCAGGGCTAAGGTTCATACAAGGAAAGTTGTGTATAAGAGAGGATTCAACTAAACGGCGACTGTTCGAGTTGGAAGTAGGGAAGACAGTTTTAGCAGAAGACCAGTCAATAGGATGGCTATGATCTCTGACGTGACAGAAAAGAGCATTGTTAGTGTCGGCAAGCCTAACACTATTTTTGTGCTCCCTAAGTCTGTCAGAAAGAGATCGACCAGTTTCTCCAAAGTATTGAAGAGGACAGGAGGAGCAAGAAATAGAGTAGACACCAGGAACATCTGTAGAGGGAGGAGAGGTATGAACGAGATTAGTGCGAAGAGTGTTAGTCTGGCGGAAGGTAAGCTTGATGTCTAAGGGACGGAGAGAATTGTTGAGATTAGAAAGACCGGAAATGTAGGGAAGGCAGAGGATAGAAGAGTTCCCATGAGTAGAGAGTTTGGGAGAGAAGAAATTGCGTTTAGCACGTGAGAGGGCAGAGTCTATGAAATGGGAAGGGTAGCCAAGACGGGAGAACGAATTATAAAGAGTGGAAATTTCTGCTGGAAGGAACTGAGGATCACAGATGCGGAGGGCACGGAGAAAGAGGGAGATAAGAACACTTTTCTTGACAGGGGAAGCATGATAGGAAAAGTAGTGAATGTACATGCCACTGTGCATAGGTTTACGGTAAACGGAAAAGGAAAAACCCGTATCTGAGCGGTGGACATGGACATCAAGGAAAGGAAGTAAGGAATTAGATTCCCATTCAGCTTTAAACTTAATGGAAGGGGCAAGATTGTTAAGAGCTTCAAGAAAAGGTTGGAAGAGACTGGAGTCATGAGGCCACAGAGCAAAGATGTCATCCACATAGCGGAGCCAGAGTGAAGGTTGCACATCGATGGTAGGAAGAAGAACAGTCTCGAAGTATTCCATGTAAAGATTAGCAAGGACAGGAGAGAGAGGAGAGCCCATAGCGACACCGAAGGTTTGGGAATAATATTTCCCTTGGAAGGAAAAGGAGTTAGAGTCCACACAGAGGCGGATCAGATCAAGAAAGACATCAGTGGGGATAGGGAGATGAAGAAACCCTTCATGGGCCTTCTCTCTAAGGAAATCAAGGACATCATCAAGAGGGACATTGGTGAAGAGGGACTCAACGTCAAGACTAAGCATCTTACAGGTTGGGAGAGAGCGAACCCGTTCAATGAAGTCTTGAGAGTGACGGAGGTGGGCAGGAGAAAAAGTACCAAGAAAGGGAGTAAGGGTTTTGGCCAGCCAAGAAGCAAGAGAATAAGAGACAGAACCTCTAGAGGATATGATAGGACGAAGAGGAATATCAGGTTTATGAGTTTTGGGAAGGCCATAGAAATAGGGAAGAGAGGGACAGATGACACGAAACCGTTGAACAAGGTCAAAGTCAGGAGGACAGAGGTCGGAGAGAGTCCTTAGTTTTTTGTTGAAAGTTCTCTTGATGCGATCAAGAGGGTTGGAAACGAGAGGAGTGTAGGTGCGTGAGTCAGAGAGCAAGACATCAGCTTTACGGAGGTAATCCTCGCGATCAAGGATAACTACCGAATTACCTTTGTCAGAAGATAGTATGACAATGTTAGTGTTAGATTTAAGAGAAGAAAGGGCAAGTTGGTAACGGCGTGGAAGGTGGTGATTCTTGGAAAACAGACTAACAAGAGCAGGAAGGAGAGCACCACGAAAAGTGGACAAGTCAGGAAGATTACGGAAGCGAGATTGACGAAAGGAATCAAAAGAGCTAATCAGGGAAATACCAGCGCGAGGAGTAGGCGAAGTGGCAAAGGAAAGACCAAAACCAAGAAGTTCAAGCTCATATTGAGAGAGTGAGACAGAAGACAGATTAGTAACATAGTCAGTGAGGGAGAATTTAGACCAAGGGCTAGCTGAGATGAGACGTTGAAGTTTATTTTGTAGTTTGGAAGAATGAATTTGCGCATCCAGGCGAGCAGTGTCAAAGGCAATGGTAGAGAGAAGGTTACAGAGATCCTGTGGTAGAGCCGCAAAGAGAGCACGTTGACGTTGACGGAGATCATAGCCATCCTATTGACTGGTCTTCTGCTAAAACTGTCTTCCCTACTTCCAACTCGAACAGTCGCCGTTTAGTTGAATCCTCTCTTATACACAACTTTCCTTGTATGAACCCTAGCCCTGGCTTCGTCTCTGTAGATGCCTTCCTCTCCCACTACATTGTAAAATGCTCCAAACTTCAGAACACCCGTGACTTAACCTGAATCCTCATTTTTTTCTTCTTCTTCTTCTTTTTCTTCTTCCTCTTCCCCTTTCCTCTCTCCTTTTCTCCTCTGGGTTGTCTTTCTCTCTCCTGTCTCGTGTTTCTGTTCCTTCTTTATTTTATTTCACCACTTCCCCTTTCACGCACCTCGGTGCGCTTGCTCTCCCTCTGTGGGTTTCTAGCTCTCTTGCAGTGCTCCCCTTCCTTTGTATTTGACTGGCTCGTCTTCCTCATTTCCCACTTCTACCACTACCACTACTACTACCTCTTCTTCTTCTACTACATCTACTGATGAAATTAGGCACATGTGCGGCGTCTGGTTGTCTTTGTTGTGGACGTTTCGCCATCCAGTGGCTGGCTGGATGGCGAAACGTCTACGGTGGGGATGCCCGGGTGTTGTGCATGTGTCATTTCATCCTGTCGGTATTATATACAATTCTTGTACTACTACTACTACTACTACTACCACTACTACTACCACTACTACTACCTCCACCTCTTCCTGCCTATATATAGCCGTCCTGCTCCTCCTCTGTTAGTGTGACTTTGTCAATGGTCCAAGTCGGACCGAAACGTCGTCGTAAGCTTCTGTCTTTTATGTGCGGGTTTTTTGTGTATCGGACTAACTAATTATAAGACAACATCTACCAGGATATTGTACATCGCTATGTTTCCCAGTTATGTAATAGAGCACTGTAACCACCTCCCAGCTCTAGCTTTGTATTATTCTCCCTCCCTTACAGTAAACAGGCATTCTATTTTACCAGTAATTCTGTATTCTCCCTGTTTTCATTCTCCGCGATGCTGGTGAGGGCCTCTTGATCTAGGGAATTGGGTTTGTGCTCTAGTTCCTTGAATTAAGCCTGAATTCCTCCCATCCCCTCCCACCCCACAGGCGCTGTATAATTGCTATGATTTTAGTGCTACCCCCATGATAATGATAATACCTAGTTTCATTAATAGTTTAATGGGCAGTCTTATTCCCCTCATTTATTTGCAGATCGTTTTCCCCAGTGTTGTTATTTATCGAGTATAAGTGGTACAAAGTGGTTCTATAGCGAGGCAAAGAGTGGAGGTTCCGCAGGCCCCTTTGTGATAAGTGGTGGCACTGATCTCCCCCCCCCCGTGGCTGTTTTCAAGAGGGAACTGGATAAATAAGCCCCTGAGTGACAGACAGTGGCACTAGCGTACCAACTGACCCCCTGGTTGTCTTCAAGAGGGAACTGGATAGGTAAGCCCCTGAGTGACAGTGGCACTACCGTACCAACACATCCCCTGGCTGTCTTCACAAGGGAACTGGATAGGTTCTTAGTCAATTTCTGACCAGCCGAGCTGTGCTTAGTATACTGGAGTGCGTGCAACCAGCAGCAGATCAGGGCTCCAGTCACCAGGAGGCCTGGGCCAGGACCGGGCCGCCGGGTGAGGGCGTTGACCCCCAAAAACGTCCTTCAGGCATCCTTCAGGCATCCTTCAGGCATCCAGACCAAATCCACGGGTCTATGAAGACTACCTGTACCAATTACCGTGAAAAAAAAGTAATTTTAAGTTTGTCATAACTACCCTAGGTAAATTGTTTGAAGTTCAATAGTGAGCAACAAGGAATAACAAAGAACGACAAAAAAGAATAAAGTGGTGAATGAAACATAGCAACGAGGGAGGTAAAGGGTAGAGTATAATGCAGTGAGAAGTGGGATGGAGTTTTTTGGAGGGGGAAAAGGGAGAGAAGAGAGGGATAATGGGAGTAAGAGTGAAGGAAGCCAGGGTGAAGGATGAGAAGGAACTGGGTTACTAGAATATGACGTGGGAGTATTGCAGCAACAGTATTTGCTACGCTGCTATAGCAAGGGAGAGTGAGGGAGAGTGGCGGTCTGGAATTACAGCGAGATAAGAGAGACGGGTATGGGAATTGGTTATTAGTAGGGGAAGTGGGTATGGGAAGGGGAAGGGGAAGGGAATGCAGGTCATCATTCTTCAAACTGGACGGTCTTAACCTTCAAGTTTTTCTTCCGGGGTTTGTCAGTGTATGGCATGTATATATATGTGTGTGTGTGTGTGTACTCACCTAGTTGTACTCACCTAGTTGAGGTTGCGGGGGTCGAGTCCGAGCTCCTGGCCCCGCCTCTTCACTGATCGCTACTAGGTCACTCTCCCTGAGCCGTGAGCTTTATCATACCTCTGCTTAAAGCTATGTATGGATCCTGCCTCCACTACATCGCTTCCCAAACTATTCCACTTACTGACTACTCAGTGGCTGAAGAAATACTTCCTAACATCCCTGTGATTCATCTGTGTCTTCAGCTTCCAACTGTGTCCCCTTGTTACTGTGTCCAATCTCTGGAACATCCTGTCTTTGTCCACCTTGTCAATTCCTCTCAGTATTTTGTATGTCGTTATCATGTCCCCCCTATCTCTCCTGTCCTCCAGTGTCGTCAGGTTGATTTCCCTTAACCTCTCCTCGTAGGACATACCTCTTAGCTCTGGGACTAGTCTTGTTGCAAACCTTTGCACTTTCTCTAGTTTCTTCACGTGCTTGGCTAGGTGTGGGTTCCAAACTGGTGCCGCATACTCCAATATGGGCTTAACGTACACGGTGTACAGGGTCCTGAATGATTCCTTATTAAGATGTCGGAATGCTGTTCTGAGGTTTGCTAGGCGCCCATATGCTGCAGCAGTTATTTGGTTGATGTGCGCTTCAGGAGATGTGCCTGGTGTTATACTCACCCCAAGATCTTTTTCCTTGAGTGAGGTTTGTAGTCTCTGACCCCCTAGACTGTACTCCGTCTGCGGCCTTCTTTGCCCTTCCCCAATCTTCATGACTTTGCACTTGGTGGGATTGAACTCCAGGAGCCAATTGCTGGACCAGGTCTGCAGCCTGTCCAGATCCCTTTGTAGTTCTGCCTGGTCTTCGATCGAGTGAATTCTTCTCATCAACTTCACGTCATCTGCAAACAGGGACACCTCCGAGTCTATTCCTTTCGTCATGTCGTTCACAAATACCAGAAACAGCACTGGTCCTAGGACTGACCCCTGCGGGACCCCGCTGGCCACAGGTGCCCACTCTGACACCTCGCCACGTACCATGACTCGCTGCTGTCTTCCTGACAAGTATTCCCTGATCCATTGTAGTGCCTTCCCTGTTATCCCTGCTTGGTCCTCCAGTTTTGTGTGTGTGTGTGTGTGTGTGTGTGTGTGTGTGTGTGTGTGTGTGTGTGTGTGTGTGTGTGTGTGTGTGTGTGTGTGTGTGTGTGTGTGTGAGTATGTATGAATGTATATGTGTTTGTGTGTGTGTTTAATTACCTGTTATTAGCTATAGCAATGACTTCCCTCTTCATTAACTAACGTTCGGTTGCTGCATCACTTTCCATCTCTCTTCATTCCTTCCACTGCTCCGCAAGAACCAACAACAGTAACAAAACACATAGACAAGAACGTGAACAAGACGCGATAAAACCGTGAACATCAGTCATATCGCGTCATAATCCATTTCAATGGTAATCTACTTTGCACTAGCCAAGGACTCGAACCCATGCTGCTTTGGCCTGGCTCATGGTGGGCGAAAACGCATGATGCCCTAATCCACTGGACCATACGATCCTACTCTTAAGGATCGTATATTCCAGTGGATTAGGGCGTCATGTGTTTCCGCCCACCATGAGGCAGGCCAAAGCAGCATGGGTTCGAGTCCTTGGCTCGTGCAGTGTTATTATTGATCAATACCACTCGTTCGTGGTCACAATTATATATATATATATATATATATATATATATATATATATATATATATATATATATATATATATATATATTTATATATATATATATATATATATATATATATATATATATATATATATATATATATGGGTGTATTTCCCTTAGCGTATATAAGCTGAGAGCGTTTAATTAAACCCTTATTTTAGGGATTAAAGTATTCTTGTCTGGTGGTGAACAGGTTACGTGCAGCCTTAATGACCCTTGTGCAGTTGATACTCACTGTACTCCACCATTAACCAAGCAACCACGGTCATTAAGGCTGTACGTGACCTGTGTACATATCCTGTGCGTTCATTTTTGAACGTATCCCGTTTTTCCTGGGTCTTCTGGCTGCCAGACGTCTCGTGGTTGGTTTCTGGTAACTCTTTAGTTATATGTATGTCTAGTGTGCTTATATAACATAATCAAATGTCCACTAACACGACCTTATTAAAAATAAATGGAATTTCGTAGAAATCTGGAAGCTTTAGGAAACTCATGTTGCGTACAAGGTTAAAAAATGACGTAGAAAATGAGACTTAATTGTAGTAGGAGGAGCAACAGTAGAAGTAGCACCAGGAGCAGCTAAAACAGCAGCAGCTAAAACAGTAGCAGCTAAAACAGCAGCAGCTGCAATAGCAGCAAGAGCGATAGCACTAGGAGCAACAGCACCAATATCAGCAGCAGCAGTAACAACGGCAGCAGCCGTAGTAACAGCAGCAGCACCACCACCACCACCAACATCAACAGCAGCAACAGTAACAGCAACAACAGAAGTAACAGCAACAGCAGCCGCAGCAGAAACAACAGTACCACCACCACCATCAGCAGCAGCAGTATCAACAACAGAAGCCGTAGTAACGACAACAGCAGCCATAGTAGCAACAACAGCAACAGCAGCAACAGCAGCAGTAGCAACAACAGCAACAACAACAGCAACAACAACAACAACAACAACAACAACAACAACAGCCGTAGTAACAACAACAGCAGCCGCAGCAACAACAACAACAACAGCACCAGCAGGCGTAGAGATGAATAGCCTTCACTAAAACAAATATTGAACGTGTGAAGACCCAACACTGCGATATTTCCTCGAGGTAGCAACGTGTTTTGGCAGTAAGGTGGTATTAGCACAGTGTTATCATGGGTGGAGGGGTGGTGGAGGGTACTCTGGGTGTTAGCATGGGAGGAGGGAGCGTGGAGGGCACTCTTAGTGCTAGCATAGGTGCAGGGAAGGTGGAGGGTGCTCTGGGTGTTAGCATGGGAGGAGGGAGCGTGGAGGGCATTCTTAGTGCTAGCATGGGTGCAGGGAAGGTGGAGGGTATTTTGGGTGTTAGCACAGATAGGGTTATAAGGTGGAGGGTACTCTGGGTATTAGCACATGTAGGGGTATAAGGTGGAGGGTACTCTGGGTCTTAGCACAGGTAGGGATATAAGGTGGAGGGTACTCTGGGTCTTAGCACATGTAGGGGTATAAGGTGGAGGGTACTCTGGGTCTTAGCACAGGTAGAGGTATATGGAGGAGAGTACTGTGTGGTTCCTCTCTTGCTCTTCTCTCACCCACGCTCACAGTTCTCTGTACAAGCATTAAGAAAGGTCGCGAAAGGGGTGAGCCTCTTGTATCAACACCCCTCCCCCCCCACTCCCACCCTATATCCCTTCTCCACTAACCTCCATCGTACGTTCGCAAGCACACACACACACACACACACACATCGACATGTGCCTAGTACAAAATGGTAACACACACACACACACACACACACACACACACACACACACACACACATCGACATGTGCCTAGTACAAAATGGTAACACACACACACACACACACACACACACACACTAACACTAACACTAACACACACACACACACACACACACACACACACACACACACACACACACACACAAGCCTAGTACAAAATGGTAACACACACACACACACACACACACACACACACTAACACTAACACTAACACACACACACACACACACACACACACACACACACACACACACACACATCGACATGTGCCTAGTACAAAATGGTAACACACACACACACACACACACACACACACACACTAACACTAACACTAACACACACACACACACACACACACACACACACACACACACACACACACACACACACACACACACACACACACACACACACACACATTCCTCTGCATGAGAACCCAGCAGATGGTGGCTGGCTGCCTAGCTTGTCCCCCCCTCCATACACCCTCAACCCCCTTCCCCCTCACCTCCCCCACCGCTATCTCTCACCCAACCCCAGCACCCCAAGCACTCTCCTAGGCCACACCAGGCCATCTACCCCGCTGCTCCACCTCTCTCAATCTCTCTCTCCCTCCTGTCTCTGTCAGCGCCAACCTAACCAGGAGGGAAATTGGTATGGTATGTAGGTCAGGCGGTTTCTATACCTTGCACGTGCATATGATCTCGCAATACAGACAAGGGTTTTGTTGTTTACCAGACGTGTTGCTGCCTCTCCCTCCCTCGTGAGGATGGCAGGGAGAAAGAGAGAGAGAGAGAGAAAGCATACCCAGTTGTACATACCGAGGCTGTGTGATGAGAAAAATTAATTGTAGTCTCTCTAGCTTTGTCTAGATAGTGGATATACAATCATAAATGACTTAAATTATTTACTCGCAACAGGGATGCAGCTTGTGATTTCTGCTACCTTTGCTACAGCTACTTGTACTACTACTACTACTACTACTACTACTACTACTACTACTACTACTACTACTACTACTACTACTACTACTACTACTACTACTACTACTACTACTACTATTTTTATCACAACCCTGGCTGCTGTTTTTACTAGTGCGGGCTCACTTTCACTAGGCCGTTATGAGGTGGGTCCTCCTATAACGTGAGGATTCTGTTAAGCACAGACAATCAACAGGGAAGCCTGGCTCCCGTGCCGTGCCCGAGGATTAGGAAAACTTAGGAAACTCTCTCAGCTGGCACCGGGAACTTGTCCGTGGGTCGAGGCCGGAGAGCAGCACGATACCTGGACTTCACTGACAGTCAATGATACCTGGACCTCATTGACAGTCAATGGTACCTGGACCTAATCGACAGTCAATGATACCTGGACCTCACTGACAGTCCCTTCACAGTAGTCGAGTTCCAGATTTCCAGTAGGTTTGTCCATCTGGTTCAAGAATAACTATTATTCTGGATTTGCAGCTTCAGTGGAAAGGCTTTTTTTTCAATTGATCCACAACTCTGCAAAAAAAAAAAAACTGCTGCATCTCTTGTCTTGCGTTTCATTCCATTTTTTCGAGCTACTGACTTTGCACCGCAAATAGTTATTCGTGTTTGAGTTAAATTAACCAGTTCAGTGCCCCTGAAGGTCTGAATGAGATCTCATAGTCTCTTGATTCCTAAGAAAGAACGGGTTTTGCGCTTTGAGTCTTAATATGGCTAGTTTCTTAACAATGGCCAGAGCCTGTTTGCTCGCCTTGGAAGATTCTACAGCCTGTGTCTTCATTTTGATGTACTTTGGAGGACAAAATTGTTGGGCTGCTTATTTCAAATGTGGTCTAATTAGCGCATGTCTAAGAATCAGTGCTGTTTCTCGTGTTTTGTTGTCGAACTGAGTATTCTGTTGGCTTAGACACTGTTTAGTAAACTAAATGACGTTGCCAATGATTGTTCTGTATTATAGTAGGTTCGCCGATCTTCTCCCGGTCCGGGTCTTTTTCAGGTGGTGACCCGGTGGGTAAAATGATTGTTCTAAGGCCATGGTTTCGTAACCCCGGCCTTCGGACCGGGGTACAAAACCATGGCACGAATGTCCTAAACCTAGCAGGCCAGTGCTCTTTCCACTGTATGGTTTCGAATCCCACTCCGTGCCGTACAATCGTGTCATTACGATTTCTCGAATCATTCGTCTCTTCTTCTGTCTCGTCTGGCTTGTTTCCCAACATTTTATTCTCATGTTTGAGATATTTTTTTAATGTACAAAAAATATTATTCTTTTACTTGTCAAATTTTAAATTTTCTTCCTTGTCTACGATTACAGAGCCTACTCATGTAGGTACATGCTCGTACATGCAGCCATGAATGATGTTTTTTTTTTCAACGACGTGCCTTACATAAATGTTGCTAGTGTAGACGTTCATTCTGTTGCAAGAGCATTTGTGTACACTGCGGAGAGGATCGAGCCAATAAGTGACCGCTGAAGAGTACTTCTCCTTACATCTAGTCACTCAGATAATTTTTGATAGAGAGAGAGAGAGAGAGAGAGAGAGAGAAACAGTGGATAAAATAGCGAAGTCATTCTGGAACCATACTGAGGGAAGGCTGGAGTCGCCGGCGCTGGCTGGGTTCAGTAGGGTAAGTCCCGGCCAAGATACTATGTGTGGCATCAACTTTACTCTGCTCTCCCTCCTTCCTCTCCCTTCCACCCTCCCTCATTCCCCCCTCCTTCCTCCTTTCCTCTTAATCTTCCACCCTCCCCTCTCCCCCTTCCTCCTCGTTCAGCGCCTCTTGAGAACTCTAGAGCAAGTTATTGCGAGGAAGGAAAAAACCAGATGCAATAAAGCGTCTTTAAGTCATTATCCAGCAGCTTAGGTTGCCATCTGGTGCTTAACGATAAGAGAGTAGGATGCTGCCTATGACCAACCTATCCACTCCTCTCAGTGCCGTAACAGAATTCCAGGATCCCTTTTCTTCATCCGTCCTCCTTTAATTGTCTTACGCGATTTCTAGCATCAGTGTCTTAATGATTTTTGTCAACTTACGAAATACTACTACTACTGTTAAGACTACTACTACTACTACTACTACTACTACTACTACTACTACTACTACTACTAATAATAATAATAATAATAATAATAATAAAGCATTACTTGTTGAAAATCCCTTAGTGGGAACAGCTTTTATTTTAAGTTTGCTTACGCTGTGTTAGGTTAAGCTGGGTGGGATGGGTTAGGCTACAAAAAAAAAGCATAGAAACATGTATTTAATCACAAATAAGCAATTATATATGCATAAAAAAGGCCGCGATACGTCTGGCAGGAAAGTCAGATGTACAGACGAGTTTATGTTTCTCAGGGGAATATGCAATGAGAGTTTGTTTTAATCCCTATTTTAGGGATTAGAGTATCCTTGACTGGTGGTGTACAAGCTGCTTGAAGCCTTAATCCTTCTCATGTAGTTGACAGACTTTACATCCACTTAATCAACCAACCAACTTGAGACAACGTGTATGAAAGTAACTTGGAAACGTTCAAATCTGCTCGATTATCACTAGAGCATATATACATATACATACATACACACACACACACACACACACACACACACACACACACACACACACACACACACACACACACACACACACACACACACACACACACACACACACACACACACACACACACACACACACACACACACACACACACATATATATATATATATATATATATATATATATATATAGATAGATATATATATATATATATATATATATATATATATATATATATATAGTACCACCTCTATAGCTGGAATGGGGACCCTCATCCTCAGAGAAGACAATAAACGTACCTCAGGGAAAACTCAAGGTTCTCCCCGGAGCTGTTTGAATATTTTCTTCTCCTACCACCCCCTATATATTTTTTATTCTATGTGAACATTTATTAATAAACAAAATACATTTACAGAAAAAAACATAAACATGGATACAATGGCACAATGTATCAAAGATCATGAATTTCCTTCAGCTCCTCCGAGGCTGGACGTGATCCAAGTATGCAGCAAGCATTTCCCCTCTGGATGGCGACGCTGAGGCGCTGGAACATGAAAGTGGCTGCCCTTGGGTCCCTGGTGGTGTCGATGAGTCTGGAACCCAATTCTTTAAGGAAACGTGTGGCATTTTTTCCCCATGATTCCAAGGTCTCTGATCCCACTGGGACAAATTGATACTGTTGGCTAATGTCCCTGTACTTGCTGATCTTGTACTCCTCCCTGTGGTCAGCAGCTCCTCCCTGTCGCCCCACACTGTGATGGATATAGGTGTCAGCCAGTGTGGACACACAGGTATAGTCCCATGCTAAGAACTTGCCATTCTTCCAAGGATAGATGGTGATCCCGTCGGGGCGGTTTGCTGGGTTGTGGGTATTGTTTGCTGCAAGTGATCGTGGCTCCCTCTCGGCAGGGCATCCAGCTGTAGCAAGGGTTCTCTTAATGATGTCGTTGACCTCATTGTGTCTTGCATGCCAGCCCTTGGTTTTGGAACAGTTAAGACCATGTAGACCGTATTGGTCTGCTTGCACTTCGCCGCAAATACACATATATTCTGTGTGAATTGGGGCAGCAAGGCGCAGAGCCACTGCAATACGGAGGGTCTTAGGGTCGAGTCGCGTTCCCATTGCCGATATGGGAACTGTTTGGAGGAAGTCCCCGGAGTGAGGTACACTCACAGCCTGGAGACGGGCAATCTCCCTATCTGATGTTGCAGCCCTGAGCATGTTGGCAAGCACCTTCTCAGCAATTGGGCCATCCCAGCTTGACTGTTTGTGAGCCAGTGCTGCACTAGGGTTTGGTGCTGGAGCAGCAAGAGTCTTCCATTCGGTGATGGCACTGGCATAGCTAGGGTCTTCTATTCCTGCTGAGTCACTAAGGGTGTCAGGAAGAATTTGTCTTATCAACTCGTTTGATGCAATGGAAGAGGATAGGAAAGCTGGCAGAGCAATCTGGGAGGATCTGCGTACTCCTAGCCCTCCAAGCCTGACCGGAAGTGAGGCTTGCAACAACTGTCCATCGTCAAGGAAAAGATTTAATACACTCTCTAGCATGGCCTTCAGGAGAGAGTCATATTCCTTGAGTTTTGGACTGCTGAAGGCTGGGGAGCATGTCAGAAAATAGGTAAGTTTTGGGATTGACAGGCACCTGGTGAGTAGGTAGAAGGCATCGTGTGTGTCAATATCTTTCATCCTGCTTTCCATCGTCCGGAGGTCTGAGACTTTTTTTCCTAGGATCAGATCGATGGCATTGGACCCAAGAGGAGCACCGATGAGAGTGCTATTGGCTGGATCAATGGCTTGTGCTCCTGGTAAAACGGCACTAATATTCTGGATCATCTGTTGATTGGTAGAAACTATTTCACATTTGGTGGGGTTTAAAGAAAGGCCCAGGCTTTCTCCCATGTCTTTAATTTTACTGATGTCCTCTAGGAGAGATTCTGTTGTGCCAGCTAGGGTACCGTCGTCCAGGAACCAGATATTGAGCTCGCTGGAGAGTGCCTCCGTGACTTCCTTGATGACCAAACAAAATAGAAAGGGGGCGAGAGGGTCCCCCTGTTGCACGCCCTCACACGAGTCAATTTCATGGTCCCCAAACAATAGTTTAGAAGTCACTATAACACGATTCTATGAAGGGATAAAGGGAAGGGAAGTTTCTATAAACTGCTTGGAGAGCAGCATCCCTTCTGACTGAGTTGAAAGCATTGGCAAAGTCCAATTTGACCAAGGCTTTTTCATAGGACATGTTTTTGATATATACTCGTGCTGCGTGGGCAGCTGCTTCACAGCCCTGTTGAACGCCGAAACCGAGCTGAGTTGGTTTCAGCATTGCAGCAGCCTCTTGACTCACCCTTCTTACTGCAGCCTTGGCGACTAGGCACCGAAGGGTGTTACCCACTGCAATGGGCCTGATTCCTCCATCCTTTTTCCGGAGGGCACACAATGAGGCACCAAAGAAAAAGGGTCTGATGGCCTCTGGGACACCGCCAGCCAGGCACAGGTTGGAAAATTTGGTGAGTTCAGACAGCAGCCTCTCTGAAACCTCACCAAGTGCTGGATTGAGCATTTGTTTTAAGTGTTGAGGCCTTAAACCGGTGAAACCTCCTGCTGAACCCCTGTGGAAATGACATAGCAGCTTTATACACATCAGCATCCTGTAAGGTTAGATGTTCTTCGCCTGCTGCAATGTCAGGGAAGTCAATGTTGGTACTGGGAGCCCTGGGTGGATGTTTGTCCTTCAGAGCTTGCGCCGTGCTGACGTCCTTGGGAGCGATGGTATCCTCACTGGTTATAAGTCTCAAAGCTCCAATGGTATTACCCTCTTCTATTTTTTTTTTTTTTGCCGAATAGGCAGAACTTGCCATTTTGGCTTAAATAGCAACGCTCATCTTGTCATATAGGACAAGTGAAAATTTGTGTATGCAATAATTTCGCCAAAATCATTCTGAACCTAACGAAAAAAATATATTTCACTGTGTTTGTTTAGTATTAAATTACTGTTAACAAATCTAAAATATATTTAGTTGGGTTAGGCTAAAATAAATTGTTCTTGTTATGATAAGGTTAGGTAAGTTTTCTAAGATTCTTTTGGTGCAAATTTAAAATTTTTTACATTAACATTAATGAAAAAAATTATATCTTTAAACGTATAAGAGAAAATTTTAGAAAGGATTTAATTTTAAAAGAGTTCTTGCTTAAAACTGCTTTTTATGAAACAAGATTCAATTATATTCCTGTCGACCATGGACTTGCTTGATACTACTTTCTCAACTTTTTGAAAATCAATTGGATGGTTAAAATCTCTTACATGAATAAATAGAGCATTGGAATCTTGTCCAGTTCTAATGCTATATTTATGTTGTTTTAATCTTAGTTCGAGATTTTTACCAGTTTGACCGTAATAAACTTTATCGCAAATTTTACAAGGAATCTTATAGACACATCCATCAGCATTTAGGGGGGAATTCTTTATCAAAAGTTTTTTTTACTGTATCAAGATTTTTTAATACAACTTTAATATTAAAAGTCTTAAGAAGAGAAGGCATATCAACCAAGTTTTCATGGTAAGGGAGAACCAACATATTTTTAGTTGAATAAGGCTGGTTGCCCTTTTTGGATTGTAAAAAGTATTTCTAGCAACTTTAAAAGATTTATCGATTACATTTCTTGGGTATTTTAAATCATTACCTATTTCATAAATTTTGGATATTTCCTCATCTATGAACTCAGGACTACAAATTCGTAAAGCTCTCAAAAACATTGATGAGAAAACAGACAGTTTGACTCTATCTTGATGCGAAGAATAATAGTGGACATAGGAACAGTTATTTGTAGGTTTTCTGTAAATTTTAAATTTAAATTTATTATTACCCTTAATAATTAAAACATCTAGAAAAGGCAATGAGTTATTTTCTTCAAACTCAACAGTAAAGTTTATAGAATGGGCTAAGCTATTTAATTTGCCCATTCTATAAACTTTACTGTTGAGTTTGAAGAAAATAACTCATTGCCTTTTCTAGATGTTTTAATTATTAAGGGTAATAACGAATTCAAATTTAAAATTTACAGAAAACCTACAAATAACTGTTCCTGTGTCCACTATTATTCTTCGCATCAAGATAGAGTCAAACTGTCTGTTTTCTCATCAATGTTTTTGAGAGCTTTACGAATTTGTAGTCCTGAGTTCATAGATGAGGAAATATCCAAAATTTATGAAATAGGTAATGATTTAAAATACCCAAGAAATGTAATCGATAAATCTTTTATAGTTGCTAGAAATACTTTTTACAATCCAAAAAGGGACAACCAGCCTTATTCAACTAAAAATATGTTGGTTCTCCCTTACCATGAAAACTTGGTTGATATGCCTTCTCTTCTTAAGAGATAAGTGATAAGATTTCGTTCGGATTTTTAACCCCGGAGGGTTAGCCACCCAGGATAACCCAAGAAAGTCAGTGCGTCATCGAGGACTGTCTAACCTATTTCCATTGGGGTCCTTAATCTTGTCCCCCAGGATGCGACCCACACCAGTCGACTAACACCCAGGTACCTATTTGCTGCTAGGTGAACAGGACAATAGGTGTAAGGAAACGTGTCGGAATTTCCACCCGCCGGGAATCGAACCCGGGCCCTCCGTGTGTGAAGCGGGAGCTTTAGCCACCAGGCCACCGGGCCACTTAAGACTTTTAATATTAAAGTTGTATTAAAAAATCTTGATACAGTAAAAAAAACTTTTGATAAAGAATTCCCCCCTAAATGCTGATGGATGTGTCTATAAGATTCCTTGTAAAATTTGCGATAAAGTTTATTACGGTCAAACTGGTAAAAATCTCGAACTAAGATTAAAACAACATAAATATAACATTAGAACTGGACAAGATTCCAATGCTCTATTTATTCATGTAAGAGATTTTAACCATCCAATTGATTTTCAAAAAGTTGAGAAAGTAGTATCAAGCAAGTCCATGGTCGACAGGAATATAATTGAATCTTGTTTCATAAAAAGCAGTTTTAAGCAAGAACTCTTTTAAAATTAAATCCTTTCTAAAATTTTCTCTTATACGTTTAAAGATATAATTTTTTTCATTAATGTTAATGTAAAAAATTTTAAATTTGCACCAAAAGAATCTTAGAAAACTTACCTAACCTTATCATAACAAGAACAATTTATTTTAGCCTAACCCAACTAAATATATTTTAGATTTGTTAACAGTAATTTAATACTAAACAAACACAGTGAAATATATTTT
>NC_091301.1:8495806-8508306 GCF_038502225.1 Cherax quadricarinatus
CTGCTATGTATGATAATTTATGTAAGTGTACTTATGTGTACCTGTACCTAAATAAACTTACTTGCCCAGCCTGCCGGTCTGCTCATCTCTTAGGCCTGGTCGAGTCTGAGGGAGAGGTCTAGGTGCGTGGCTCATACGGGGGGGGAGGGATCACGTCACCTAAGGCTTGGCCAGGAAACCTGCCTATGAAATGGAGCTACTCTGTTGACACAAGTATTTATGGTCACATATACAGTATGTTCTGTAGATTGAAGATAGGCCAAGAAAGTCAGCCCGTGAGCTGATTAAGACTACGGCTTGGTAAAGCTCCTGGAGAGCGAAATGTAGGCGAAATAAACTATTGAAATGTTGCAAATGTGTCCATGTACCTAAAGTGAATTCACAGGTCTATACCATCCACTGGGAACCATAAATGTAACATAAATGTCAAGTTGACCTGAAGGCTGTCTCAAGGTCCCAAGTTGACATGAAGACTGTCCCAAGGTCCCAAATTGACCTGAAGACAGTCCCAAGGTCACAAGTTGACCTGAAGACTGTCCCAAGGTCACAAGTTGACCTGAAGACTGTCCCAGGGTCCCAAGTTGACTTGAAGACGGTCCGAAGGTCCTAAGTTGATATGAAGACTGTTCCAAGGTCCCACGTTGATCTCAAGACGGTCCCAAGGTCCCAAGTTGACCTGAAGATTATCCCAAGGTCCCAAGTTTACACAAAGACTGTTTCGGGAGTCCCCAGGCCAGTCCTCTTAGTAGATGAACTGATCGACCAGGCTCTTACTGCTAGCCGCATGCAGTCATGCTACACCTCGAGGCATTCTTTATGCTGTACAACACGGATGCATGCAGCGGAATCGAAGATACAATAAGGTTTGAGCCAAGAAAGGGCTCAAATTCCTTCGATCAAGAGTCCTTCAAACCCCATCCAGACAGCTCCCTTCAAGGGGACAAAAATGACAGTCCAAGAAAATGCAATCTACCCACCCCTCTCTCTCTCTTGTTTTACTGCTGTCACCCTGTGTGTGTGTGTGTGTGTGTGTGTGTGTGTGTGTGTGTGTGTATGTGACAAAAAGAAGAAAAAAGCGAAAAAAGAAAGTGAAAATAAGAGTCAGTAAGGGAGAGAGAGAGAGAGAGATTTAGCTAATGTAGGTAACGGCTCTCAGCTTGTTAATAAAGTTAGGATTCCTTAAACTGTAAATAGCTTGTCAATAAAGCTAGAGATCCTTAACCTAACCTTGTCAAACCCTGTGTAAAAAAAATAAAGAGAGAGAGAGAGAGAGAGAGAGAGAGAGAGAGAGAGAGAGAGAGAGAGAGAGAGAGAGAGAGAGAGAGAGAGAGGGAGAGAGAGAGAGAGAGAGAGAGAGAAAGAGAGAGAGAGAGAGAGAGAGAGAGAGAGAGAGAGAGAGAGAGAGAGAGAGAGAGAGAGAGAGAGAGAGAGAGAGAGAGAGAGAGAGAGAGAGAGAGAGGAGATAGAGGCAGCAGCGGCCCCTCTCTTTGTGGCGGCGAGAAAGGTGCTCCGTAATAATGGTGGATATCCACTTTATTGAAGATGCTGGAGGCAACGGCAGGTGGACGAGGAGGAGGAGGAAGAAGAAGAAGAAGAAGAAGAAGAAGAAGAAGAAGAAGAAGAAGAAGAAGAAGAAGAAGAAGAAGAAGAAGAAGAAGAAGAAGAAGAAGAAGAAGAAGAAGAAGAAGAAGGTGAAGATGAAGAAAAAGAAAATGAAAGAAAAAGGAGAAGAATAAGAAGAATAGCATAAATAGCATCAAAAATAAAATAAAGAACAGTAGCAGAAACAGAGGAAGAATAGGAAGATCAGAAGGAAATGAAGGAAGATCAGTGAAAAATAGGAGGAAGAAGAAAAAAGAAAAACAGGAGGAAGATGAAGATGATGAGGATAAAGGGGTGGAGGGTAGGATAAAAGGGTGGAGGGTAGGATAAAGGGGTGGAGGGTAGGATAAAGGGGTGGAGGGTAAGATAAAGAGGTGGAGGGTAGGATAAAGGGATGGAGGGTAAGATAAAGAGGTGGAGGGTAGGATAAAGGGATGGAGGGTAGGATGAAGGGGTGGAGGGTAGGATAAAGGGGTGGAGGGTAGGATGAAGGGGTGGAGGGTAGGATAAAGGGGTGGAGGGTAGGATAAAGGGGTGGAGGGTAGGATAAAAGGGTGGAGGGTAGGATGAAGGGGTGGAGGGTAGGATAAAGGGGTGGAGGGTAAGATAAAGAGGTGGAGGGTAGGATAAAGGGATGGAGGGTAAGATAAAGAGGTGGAGGGTAGGATAAAGGGATGGAGGGTAGGATGAAGGGGTGGAGGGTAGGATAAAGGGGTGGAGGGTAGGATGAAGGGGTGGAGGGTAGGATAAAGGGGTGGAGGGTACGATAAAGGGGTGGAGGGTAGGATAAAGGGGTGGAGGGTAAGATAAAGAGGTGGAGGGTAGGATAAAGGGATGGAGGGTAGGATAAAAGGGTGGAGGGTAGGATAAAGAAGTGGAGGGTAGGATAATGAAGTGAAGGGTAGGATAATGAGGTGAAGGGTAGGATGAGGTGAAGGGTAGGATAATGAGGTGAAGGGTAGGATAATGAGATGAAGGGTAGGATAAAGGGGTGGAGGGTAGGATAAAGGGGTGGAGGGTATGATAATGAGGTTAAGGGTAGGATAATGAGGTGAAGGGTAGGATAAAGGGGTGGAGGGTATGATAATGGGGTAAAGGGTAGGATAAAGTGGTGGAGGGTACGATAATGGGGTGAAGGGTAGGATAAAGGGGTGTAGGGTAGGATAAAGGGGTAGAGGGTAGAATAATGAGGTGAAGGGTAGGATAATGAGGTGAAGGGTAGGATAATGAGGTGAAGGGTAGGATAATGAGGTGAAGGGTAGGATAAAGAGGTGGAGGGTATGATAATGGGTGAAGGGTAGGATAAAGGGGTGGAGGGTATGATAATGGGGTGAAGGGTAGGATAAAGGGGTGGAGGGTAGGATAATGGGGTGAAGGGTAGGATAAAGGGGTGGAGGGTATGATAATGAGGTGAAGGGTAGGATAAAGGGGTGGAGGGTAGGATAATGAGATGAAGGGTAGGATAAAGGGGTGGAGGGTAGGATAATGGGGTGAAGGGTAGGATAAATGGGTGGAGGGTAGGATAAAGAGGTGGAGGGTAGGATAAAGGAGTGGAAGGTAGGATAAAGGGATGGAGGGTAGGATAAAGGGGTGACGGGTAGGATAAAGGAGTGGAGGGTAGGATAGAAGGGTGGAGGGTAGGATAAAGGGGTGGAGGGTAGGATAAAAGGGTGGAGGGTAGGATAAAAGGGTGGAGGGTAGGATAAAGAGGTGTAGGGTAGGATAAATGGGTGGAGGGTAGGATGAAGACGTAGAGGGTAGGATAAAGGAGTGGAAGGTGGGATAAAGGGATGGAGGGTAGGATAATGAGGTGACGGGTAGGATAAAGGAGTGGAGGGTAGGATAAAGGGATGAAGGGTAGGATCCAGGGGTGGAAGGGTAGGATAAGAGGGTAGAGGGTAGGATAAAGGGGTGGAGGATAGGATAAAAGGGTGAAGGGTAGGATAAAGGGGTGGAGGGTAGGATAAAAGGGTGTAGGGTAGGGGAAAGAGGGAAAGGAGCGGAAGCTAGGATAAAAGGGGGAAAGCAGGATAAAGTGGTGGGGGTAGGCAGAAAGGAGAGAGAGGAGGGAGGGGTGAAAGTGGGATAGGAAGTGGAGAGAATGACGATGATGATGATGATAATGAAAATGACAATGAAAATGATAATAATGAAAATGAAAATTAACAATGAAAATAATGAAAATGATAATGACAATGATAATGAAAATGATAGTGAAAATGATAATGAAAATGATAGTGAAAATGATAGTGAAATGATAATGAAAATGATAGTGAAAATGATAATGAAAATGATAGTGAAAATGATAGTGAAAATGATAATGAAAATGATAATGAAAATGATAGTGAAAATGATAATGAAAATGATAGTGAAAATGATAATGAAAATGATAGTGAAAATGATGATGAAAATGATAGTGAAAATGATAATGAAAATGATAGTGAAAATGATAATGAAAATGATAGTGAAAATGATAATGAAAATGATAGTGAAAATTATAATATAAATGAGTGAAAATGATAATGAAAATGATAGTGAAAATGATAATGAAAAGGATAGTGAAAATGATAGTGAAAATGATAATGAAAATGATAATGAAAATGATAGTGAAAATGATAATGAAAATGATAGTGAAAATGATACTGAAAATGATAGTGAAAATGATAATATAAATGATAGTGAAAATGATAATGAAAATGATAGTGAAAATGGTAATGAAAATGATAGTGAAAATGATAGTGAAAATGATAATGAAAACGGTAATGAAAATGATAGTGAAAATGATAATGAAAATGATAGTGAAAATGATAATGAAAATGATAGTGAAAATGGTAATGAAAATGATAGTGAAAATGATAATGAAAATGATAGTGAAAATGATAGTGAAAATGATGATGAAAATGATAATGAAAATTATAGTGAAAATAATAATGAAAATGATAGTGAAAATGATAATGAAAATGATAGTGAAAAGATAATGAAAATGATAGTGAAAATGATAATATAAATGATAGTGAAAATGATAATGAAAATAATAGTGAAAATGATAATGAAAATGATAGTGAAAATGATAATATAAATGATAGTGAAAATGATAATGAAAATGATAGTGAAAATGATAATGAAAAGGATAGTGAAAATGATAGTGAAAATGATAATGAAAATGATAATGAAAATGATAGTGAAAATGATAATGAAAATGATAGTGAAAATGATACTGAAAATGATACTGAAAATGATAATATAAATGATAGTGAAAATGATAATGAAAATGATAGTGAAAATGGTAATGAAAATGATAGTGAAAATGATATTGAAAATGATAATGAAAACGGTAATGAAAATGATAGTGAAAATGATAATGAAAATGATAGTGAAAATGATAATGAAAATGATAGTGAAAATGGTAATGAAAATGATAGTGAAAATGGTAGTGAAAATGATAATGAAAATGGTAATGAAAATGATAGTGAAAATGAGAGATGAATGACCCAACATGTTTTGTAGTGCTGAACAAGGACGCCGTTGCTCCTCTGGTTCCTAGAAGTACCATGAGAGAGAGAGAGAGAGAGAGAGAGAGAGAGAGAGAGAGAGAGAGAGAGAGTCTAGGATAAGTGAGTGAGAGAGCACAGAAAACGACGATCAAAGAAGTAGGAGAAGTAGGAGGAGGGGAGGGGAGGGGAAGGGGAAGGAGTGGAGGTCAGGAGGGTAAGTAGCCTTGATAAAAGGGGAAGGAGGGAGGGAGGTGAGGAGAGAGAGAGAGAGAGAGAGAGAGAGAGAGAGAGAGAGAGAGAGAGAGAGAGAGTAGGTAAGGGGAAGAGCTTAGAGACGCTGTACTGCAAGCGCTTGAGGAAGAAGGGAGGGGGGATGGATGGGTGGTGGAATGGTTGGAGGGGCAGGGCTTTGGCCTGGAGGGAGGGGAGGGAAGTAGGGAAGGGGGGAGGGAAGTAGGGAAGGGGGAGGGAAGAACTGACTGACGGTAGTGCTTGTGCAGGGGACGCTGAGGGAAGGGGAGGAGAAGAGTGGTGGATAGAGAGGAATGAGGGGAGGGGTAAGGAAGGGGAAGCAAGGAGGGGAGGGAGCAGGTCTGAGACCGTATTGTCGGTGAAGTAAAGTGGGAATTGGACAAGACTCGGCGGTAAAAGTGGATGAAAAGAGGAGGAGGAGAATTAAAAGATATGAAGCAGCAAAACTGCAGAAAAGGGGCACGCTAAACAAGATTTCACGTTTCGCTCTTACCCTGAGCGAGACGTTGTCCCAGTACAAGCTCATTCCTCGTCTTGTGTCTTCATTAACCAAAATCTGAGGACACGAGAAAGTATTGTACAGCCAGTGATTGTAACCTGGCCTGGTCATGGACCGGGTCAAGCAGTGTAACCTGGCCTGGTCATGGACCGGGCAGCGGGGGCGTTGACCCCCGGAATGCCCTTCAGATAAACCTTCAACATCCCCGGTAGCTAATGATAAGAACATCAGATAGAAGGAACACTGCAACAAGCCTACTGGCCCATACTAGGCAGGTTTTTCTCAAACCAGAGGGCAGGTCCCTCTTAAAATCCTCTCCATTATGTGGCACCAGTCACTGCCTTTATGTGACACATAAGAACATAAGAAAGGAGAAACACTGCAGCAGGCCTACTGCCCCATACTAAGCAGGTCCTTTTCAAACCCGTACACACTAATAAAAATATTCGCCCAAACCATTGTTTATGTTAGTGACTGTGGCACCAGTCAGTGCTTCTACTGTGTGGCACCAGTCAGTGCTTCTACTGTGTGGCACCAGTCAGTGCTTCTACTGTGTGGCACCAGTCAGTGCTTCTACTGTGTGGCACCAGTCAGTGCTTCTACTGTGTGGCACCAGTCAGTGCTTCTACTGTGTGGCACCAGTCAGTGCTTCTACTGTGTGGCACCAGTCAGTGCTTCTACTGTGTGGCACCAGTCAGTGCTTCTACTGTGTGGCACCAGTCAGTGCTTCTACTGTGTGGCACCAGTCAGTGCTTCTACTGTGTGGCACCAGTCAGTGCTTCTACTGTGTGGCACCAGTCAGTGCTTCTACTGTGTGGCACCAGTCAGTGCTTCTACTGTGTGGCACCAGTCAGTGCTTCTACTGTGTGGCACCAGTCAGTGCTTCTACTGTGTGGCACCAGTCAGTGCTTCTACTGTGTGGCACCAGTCAGTGCTTCTACTGTGTGGCACCAGTCAGTGCTTCTACTGTGTGGCACCAGTCAGTGCTTCTACTGTGTGGCACCAGTCAGTGCTTCTACTGTGTAGCACCAGTCAGTGCTTCTACTGTGTGGCACCAGTCAGTGCTTCTACTGTGTGGCACCAGTCAGTGCTTCTACTGTGTGGCACCAGTCACCAGACAGCCTCAAGATCAAGAATGTTGCTGTGCTGGGTGTCGCTAGTGCCTTCGACTTAGTATGGCACCGCGGCTCCTGGAACAACTATAATCGGTGCCAGAGTAGAGCTTCTTGTCTCACGATCAGCGGACGGAGGATCGAGGTTTAACCACTCTTCGTGCCGGGTGGCTTACATGGGTTTACCGCTTGTGATGAAAATAGGTATATTTACTCTCCTAGTAGTTCTAAAGGGAGTTGTGACATTTACTGAGGGACTGGCAGCGTGCTGCTGCTGAACCAACAGCAACAACATGATCGAACAGGCCAGCAACCAGGATGCCTGGTCTGGAACCGGACCACCTGGAGCCGTGACCTCCGGATGCGACTACAAGTAACGTACAGGTAACCTACTGAATCATCTCGTGGTAATACAGTGGAGTATACCTGGAGAGGGTCTCGGAGGTCAACGCCCCCGCGGCCCGGTCTGTAACCAGGCCAGAGAATGTAAATAAAAGCAGAATATAAGAAAGGAGGAACACTGCAGGAGGCCTACTGGACATTACTAGCCAGGTCCTCATCAAACCCAAACCCTCTAATCCATTTTCAATGATACTGTATAGAATTTCCTGATGCGATGATACTTTGTGGTGATGAGGTCTCTAGTCTCCATCCCCTAGCTGTCACCTGTTCTCTGGTCAGTCAGGCTGTTGGTGATGTCAAGAGGAGGCGCTCGCTGCGCTGCGGTATACATCGCTCTGAGTGCTGCAAGTTCACCCGTCCGGGGCAAGAGACAAGTTACATTTGCATGTGAGCAAACAAAGATGATAATCTCTGGAAAGCATGGTGCTGTGTGACCCTTGTTGGTTCAGCTCTTCCCCATGAGGAACTATATACAAAATCAAATGATTTTTGGCTGTATATAACCGAAACATTTCGATCCTGACAACCGCGAGGAAGGTGATTGGATGGATAATGAGAACCTTCAAAACCAAGGATGCCAAGCCAATGATGATCCTCTTCAAGCAATTTATTCCCTCTAACCTGTAATACTACTGGACACTAAGAGTCCTTTTCTAACAACTCTTACTGCATATATAATTTCAGTCAAGCACCTTGATTATTGAGAACGTTTGAAATATCTTGACCTGTACGTCTTGGAATGCAGGCGAGAAAAATATATCACAATCTACACCAGGCGTTGGACTACGTGCGGCCAGCAGTAACAGTTTCGTTGATTAGGCTCTGATCCACCAGCAGGCCTGGTCATCGACCGGGCCGCGGGGGCGTTGATCCCCGGAATGCCATCCAGATTACCCCCAGAGGAAAATCCTAGAGGGACTGGTCCCAAATCTGCACATAGAAATAACTCCCTAAGAAAGCAAAAGGACCGACAGACGATGCAATATACTCCCAGTGAAAAGCAAGTTCCAAGAGTATATTGAAAGACAAAAAAAAAAAAAATAAGTGTAAGGAGCCCAAGATTATTTATCAGTCTAACATCATACATAAGGGGGATTACCAATAGACCCCTTGGCTGTCTTCAAGAGGGAACTGGATAGGTTCTTAAAGTCATCTCCTGACCAGCCGGGCTATACTTCGTATATCGGCTGCACAGAGCAAGTGTTCAGAGTAAGTGTTCAGAGCAAGTGTTCAGAGTAAGTGTTCAGAGTAAGTGTTCAGAGCAAGTGTTCAGAGTAAGTTTTCAGAGCAAGTGTTCAGAGTAAGTGTTCAGAGCAAGTGTTCAGAGTAAGTGTTCAGAGCAAGTGTTCAGAGTAAGTGTTCAGAGCAAGTGTTCAGAGTAAGTGTTCACAGCAAGTGTTCAGAGTAAGTGCTCACAGCAAGTGTTCAGAGTAAGTGTTCAGAGCAAGTGTTCAGAGTAAGTTTTCACAGCAAGTGTTCAGAGTAAGTGTTCAGAGCAAGTGTTCAGAGCAAGTGTTCACAGCAAGTGTTCACAGCAAGTGTTCACAGCAAGTGTTCACGGCAAGTGTTCACAGCAAGTGTTCACGGCAAGTGTTCACAGCAAGTATTCACAACAAGTGTTCACGGCAAGTGTTCACAGCAAATGTGCAGAGCAAGTGTTCATAGCAAGTGTTCATAGCAAGTGTTCATAGCAAGTGTTCATAGTAAGTGTTCATAGCAAGTGTTCATAGCAAGTGTTCACAGCAAGTGTTCACAACAAGAGTTCACAGCAAGGGAGAGAGAGAGAGAGAGAGAGAGAGAGAGAGAGAGAGAGAGAGAGAGAGAGAGAGAGAGAGAGAGAGAGAGAGAGAGAGAGAGAGAGATTTTTAATTAGAATTTCCATCACCTTGTTGAGAGCCGCCTACGCTGCTACCACTCGCCTCATTTGCAATAGTTGTCTTCTGGTGACATCCAAAACAAATAAAAAGAGTAACAGTTCGCAAGGTCAGTAATGAAGAGCGTTATTTTTTGTCTTGTTTTTGTAACTTCCAGAGTGAAGCCAAAGCTCACCAGTGAGGACTCACCTGTGAGGACTCACCTGTGAGGATTCACCTGTGAGGATTCACCTGTGAGGACTCACCTGTGAGGACTCACCTGTGAGGACTCACCTGTCAGGACTCACCTGTCAGACCTCACAAGTTAGGACTCAACTGCGAAGATTTCCCAGTATAGTAAGCACAATTCAGACCATGGTTGTCTTCACCTTTATACCCGTAGCCGAATGTAAGCTGATAAACTCCCTTGTAGTGCTGAGGAGGTTACCACCCACACGGATCAAACTCCACATTGGTTCAGGCAATTGTATGTATGTATGTATATATATATATATGTATGTATGTATGTCAGTATACATATGATTGGATGAACCTGTGCAAGGCTTGGTCCGTGTGGTAACCTCCCCAGCACTGCAAGAGAATTTATCAGCATAGTTTAACCACTTGGCTACGGGTATAAAGCTGAAGATGGTCACGCTCTGAATTGCATTTACTATGCTGGAGACGCCTTGTAGGTGAGTCCTTGTAGGTGAGTCCTTGTAGGTGAGTCCTTGTAGGTGAGTCCTTGTAGGTGAGTCCTCGCAGGTGAGTCCTCGCAGGTGAGTCCTCGCAGGTGAGTCCTCGCAGGTGAGTCCTCGCAGGTGAGGCGAGGAGTGTATATTGTTACTGATATTGTTTTGTCTGTGGGTGTCACCTGAAGGCAGCTCTAGTGATTGAGGCGAGCTGGTGGAGGGAAGGGGGCGTTGAAGTAAAATCTCTGTCTGTCTGTCTGTCTGTCTGTCTGTCTGTCTGTCTGTCTGTCTGTCTGCCTGTCTGTCTGCCTGCCTGTCTGTCTGTCTGTCTGTCTGTCTCTCTCTCTCTCTCTCTCTCTCTCTCTCTCTCTCTCTGTTTCTCGTAGTGACTTAATGTGATGGTGGGTGGAGTGATAGAATGGATCGTGAAATAATACGATGTAAGGGAGAGTGTATTGATTATATAGTGAGTGGATGTGAGAATGAGGGAGTGGCTGTTAGTGGGCAACAGATAAAAAAAATAAACTTTCCACTGTTCTGTCTTTATTTAAGTTTCAGGTCTACTGAACTGTGTATAGAACAAGACAGTGGATCTGACCAGTTTCAGTCTGGGTGGCGCCGCAAAACAACAAGTGCCACCTGGGAGAAATGACCATCTCAGGGAGATTAGGTCTGTCATCTCTCGTCTCCCGTCACCGGTCTGGGGTTAATGTGGAACAATTTCCTCGCACCCAAGATGTCAGTGATCATTTCAAAACCCTGAAGGTGAAGTCGGTATCCAAACAAACACGCACACGCACACTCACATACACATTTTGTGTCTTGATTTCATAATGTTGACACACTTTACCATTGTCTTACCAAAGAAATTATATCAAGAATTCCCAATCCACAAGGAACACTCAGTACTCTCTCTCTAAAATAATATCCTTACCCAATTAGCAATGCAAGTCAATATCACGTTAAAGCCAATTTTAAATTAGCAGGTGTAGCCAAAGCCTGATTAGTTAACAGACAAGACAGCAACTTTAAAACAGGGATCTCATATCAAAACATTCCTCCCGTGGTTGCATCATACCTCTGTGAGATTTAACACCACCACCACGGAGAACCGACGATTTTTAGAGGGTTTAAAATGCTTCTCCACATGTCTCGCTATCTCTCGAGCTAAACCAAGTCCCGGTACACTGAAGGGGATTTATTAATGATTAAAACAATAAAATTTCACTTTGCACTTCCCGGCTATTATTTTAGAAAGTTTTCTGATTAGCGTCTCGGACGATGGGTTATAAAACATAGACACGTAAGCACAGTTACTGGTCAAGAGAAACAACTTACAAACTACAACGAGACACGTCTCTCACTACAAGATAAAGGTAGGGGTAAAAACTGTTGTGATAATCAAGTATCACGAACGGAGTAACATATCACGAACGGAGTAACATGTCACTAACATAGTAGCATGTCATTAACAGAGCTCCATAGATTGCATGCACTCTGAACGTCTGAGTTATTATATGTTCTCTAACATGTTGAAAATGAGAAACTTGTGCAACATTTGGGGATCTTTATCCTGGAAACGCTTCGCCCGTCAGTGGCTTCTTCTGTCCAATTTAGAGAAAGATGGAAGACGAGAAGGAGTCTGAGGTAATCAGCCCCTCAGCTGAGGGACTAATTACCTCAAAATCCTCCTCATCTTCCACCTTTCTCTACATTGGACTGAAGAAGCCACTGGCTGTCGAAACGTTTCCAGAAAAAAACATTTATCACCTTCGTTAACATACCCAGCAAGCGACAGTCAGGACTGATAACTCTTACCAACGTCAATCTCTGAGAGGCAATCTTAATTAACATTCTGGATCATTAGATTATATGCGGCTGACTGACCGAGAAGTCATGGGGGTTGCGACATGTTATCACATTTAGAAATAAATTAATCAGCATAACCCAAACGTTATTTATAGAGTGTGGAAAAAATATTGACTCGCCTTACTGTAGATAAAAGGGGATCGGACTCTATTGTCAGCCTGGCCACAAAGGGTACATTCCATGTTTGGATTAACAGCATCTTTCCCATGTATCTGTGTATAATGTTTTGCGTTTTAAAATAGTACTGTTATTATTATTATTATTATTATTATTATTATTATTATTATTATTATTATTATTATTATTATTATTATTATTATTATTATTATTATTATTAGCTGTATGATACAGTAACTAAATTCTTAGTTACTGTATCATACAGCTCTTGCGGAATGGGATTCTGAGAAGTTTGATCTCAAATAGTGTATATATATATATAGGCCTGGTCACAGACCGGGCCGCGGGGGCGTTGACCCCAGGAACTCTCTCCAGGTAAACAACATAAATACTGTATATGGGTAACTACCTGCCTGCAGTCAGCTGGTACTCGCCAAGCTCAGCTGGCTACTCGTCGAGTTTGTGAAATAACCTAGCTGGAAAATTTTTCTGATGGGTCATTATAACTGGAATAAGTTTGAATTTAGAATGTTATCATTCTGTGCTTCATAACTCATGAAGCGTGATCCTAGAATGATATTTTCAACACACCCTTGAAAAGAGGTCTT
>NC_091301.1:8513306-8555806 GCF_038502225.1 Cherax quadricarinatus
CATGTACGAAATACGCACACCAGTACGACTCACACGCGCATGTACGAAATACGCACACCGGTACGACTCACACGCTCATGTACGAAATACGCACACCAGTACGACTCACACGCTCATATACGAAATACGCACACCAGTACGACTCACACCCGCATGTACGAAATACGCACACCGGTACGACTCACACGCTCATATACGAAATACGCACACCAGTACGACTCACACGCGCATGTACGAAATACGCACACCGGTACGACTCACACGCACATGTACGAAATATGCACACCAGTACGACTCACACGCTCATATACGAAATACGCACACCAGTACGACTCACACGTACGACTCACACGCTCATATACGAAATACGCACACCAGTACGACTCACACGCGCATGTACGAAATACGCACACCAGTACGACTCACACGAGCATGTACGAAATACGCACACCAGTACGACTCACACGAGCATGTACGAAATACGCACACCAGTACGACTCACACGAGCATGTACGAAATACGCACACCAGTACGACTCACACGAGCATGTACGAAATACGCACACCAGTACGACTCACACGAGCATGTACGAAATACGCACACTAGTACGACTCACACGAGCATGTACGAAATACGCACACCATTACGACTCACACGAGCATGTACGAAATACGCACACCAGTACGACTCACACGAGCATGTACGAAATACGCACACCAGTACGACTCACACGAGCATGTACGAAATACGCACACCAGTACGACTCACACGAGCATGTACGAAATACGCACACCAGTACGACTCACACGAGCATGTACGAAATACGCACACCAGTACGACTCACACGCGCATGTACGAAATACGCACACCAGTACGACTCACACGAGCATGTACGAAATACGCACACCAGTACGACTCACACGAGCATGTACGAAATACGCACACCAGTACGACTCACACGAGCATGTACGAAATACGCACACCAGTACGACTCACACGAGCATGTACGAAATACGCACACCAGTACGACACTTGCACATGTATGGGAGCAGGTTTACTGGAATAGTATGCGTGTAAATAACTAAAATAAGCACAGAGGAAAATACTTTTTCTAAGTAGCACTGCGACATTGATGTGTAACAGATTTATAAATCGACAATATTTACTAACACAGCGCACGCACATGTGGACGGACACACACACACACACACACACACACACACACACACACACACACACACACACACACACACACACACACACACACACACACACACACAGGGATGTTGGGAAGTATTTCTTCAGTCATAGAGTAATTAGGAAGTGGAATAGCCTAGCAGGTGAGATAGTGGAGGCAGGAACCATACATAGCTTTAAGATGAGGTATGATAAAGCTCATGGAGCAGGGAGAGAGAGGATGTAGTAGCACTCGGTGAAGAGGCGAGGCCAGGAGCTGAGCCTCGACTCCTGTAACCACAATTAGATGTGTACACACACACACACACACACACACACACACACACACACACACACACACACACACACACACACACACACTTCAGGATCCATACATAGCTTTAAGCAGAGGTATGATAAAGCTCACGGCTCAGGGAGAGTGACCTAGTAGCGATCAGTGAAGAGGCGGGGCCAGGAGCTCGGACTCGACCCCCGCAACCTCAACTAGATGAGTACAACTAGGTGAGTACACACACACACCGTCAATTTTAACCGTTCAGTTCATTTGGACTAGGCTTGTTTTGGTACTCTCGTAGCTACTGCAGCACTGTGACATAGTCTTGGATGCACTGGAGGACAAACAGAATACTGATGTAGTGTATACAGATTTTGCAAAAAAAAAAAATCTATAAGTAAGATTATGGTGTAATAGTACAGAGAATGCGTAATAGATGAATAACTGGATAAGTGGGGAAATGGATCGTGAAGTTTTTAACCAACAGAACACAAAGAGTAAACAAAGACGGAGGCTGCCACAGTGAAGAGCTCTGTTCCACAAGGTACAGTACTCTCTTCCATCCGTTTTCTCATCCTCTTATCTGAAATAGACAGAGATGTGAACCATAGCACCGTGTCTTCCTCTGCAGACGATACTTGAATCTGCATGAGACTGTCATCCACTGAGGACACGGTAAATCTCCAAGCAAATATAAACAAAGTTTTCCAGTGGGCTGTGGAAATTATGATGCGCAATGAGGACAACTTTCAGTTAATCCACTATGGAACACTGGAGGAAATAATAGCTATAATGGAGTATATAACAAATTCTAACCGCATAGTAGAGCAAAAAACTCATGTGAAGGACCTGGGAGAGATAGTGTAGAGGCTTTCATTTTCAAGGATCACAACAGTGCCATTATCACATCTGCATGTAAAATTATAGGATGGATAATGAGAACTTTCAAAACAAGGGATGCCAAACCAAATTATGATCCTCTTTAACTAACTTGTTCTATCTAGGTTGGAATACTGCTGTACACTAACAGCCTCATTCAAAGCAGGTGAAATTGCAGATCTAGAGAATGTACAGAGATTTCACTGAACATATTAGTTCAGTCAAGCACCTTAATTACTGGAAACATTTTGAAGTCGTTTGACTTGTACTCCCTGGAACGTAGGAGAGAAATCCACATCACAATCTACACTTGGAAAATCCTAGAGGGACTGGTCCCAAATCTGCACACAGAAACCACTCCCTACGAAAGCAAAAGACTGGGCAGACGGTGCAAAGTAGAGGTACTGTGAATACACTGAGAGAAAACACAGTAAGTGTCCGGGACCCAAGGCTGTTCAACAGCCTCCCATCAGCTATAAGGGGAATTACCAATAGACCCCTGTCTGTTTTCAAGAGGTAACTGGACAGATACCTACAGCCAGTGCCTGATCAGCCGGACTGTGGTTAATACGTTGGATTGTAACAGCCTGGTTGATCAAGCGCTGATCCACCGGGAGGCCTGGTCAAGGACCGGGCCGCTGGGGCGTTGAACACCCGAACGACCTCCAGGTACATATGCAAGGTATACAAGTATACAAGTACATGTACAAGGTATACAGGCCTAGCTGACATCAATGACATACTACTATATAGAAAACCTTTCTGTTATTTACCTGGAGTTTACCTGGAGAGAGTTCCTGGGGTCAACGCCCCCGCGGCCCGGTCTGTGACCAGGCCTCCTGGTGGATCAGAGCCTGATCAACCAGGCTGTTGCTGCTGGCTGCACGCAAACCAACGTACGAGCCACAGCCCGGCTGATCTGGAACTGACTTTAGGTGCTTGTCCAGTGCCAGCTTGAAGACTGCCAGGGGTCTGTTGGTAATCCCCCTTATGTGTGCTGGGAGGCAGTTGAACAGTCTCGGGCCCCTGACACTTATTGTATGGTCTCTTAACGTGCTAGTGACACCCCTGCTTTTCATTGGGGGGATGGTGCATCGTCTGCCAAGTCTTTTGCTTTCGTAGTGAGTGATTTTCGTGTGCAAGTTCGGTACTAGTCCCTCTAGGATTTTCCAGGTGTATATAATCATGTATCTCTCCCTCCTGCGTTCCAGGGAATACAGGTTTAGGAACCTCAAGCGCTCCCAATAATTGAGGTGTTTTATGCGAAGCATTTCGGCAAATTAGGTCAATTTTGTCCCCAGGAAGCGACCCACACCAGTCAACTAACACCAAGCTACCTATTTAACTGACAGGTGAACAGGGGTAGCAGGTGTCAAATGTCGGATATGTGAATGAGAAAGACTGTGGGGGTTAGATCTACGCCTTGGGCGAACAGAACTTTCCACCGTGGTGGTCACCGTGTGCTAGTACTCTGGGTTCCGTTTGTTAGGAAGTTAAGTATCCCTCTGTTTCCCCTCTACAAGACATATTAAGGACATATTGTGTACATTTCCCCAATGGTCACGCTTTTAAAAGTGAAACTGGCTTGTAATTTTGGCATGCTCCCCCATGCTTGTACACTGGGGTCACACTTGCAGGCTTCCTTCTGAAGAGGATGTGAATAAGTGGGGCGAGACTAGTCAGTAGGGGAGCGAGAGGGTGTTAAGAATAATGGGTATCGAGAAATATTCATAATAATGCGTGGGTTCAAAGAATGAGTGTTAGAAATGATGAAGAATGGATGAACGTGGGCGAGGGTTGTTGCCGGGCGGGCGGGTGTGGGCGTGTGGACTAGAGGGGTAGGTTGGGGGAGGAGGGGCGTTAGCGTATGGGTCAGAGGTGGGTGGGCGAGATGAGAAAGGGGGGGATGGTGTAGAATGTAGAAGAACACCCCTTCCTTCTCTCCCCCCAAACACCGGGAGGGCAGGTTAACCCCCTCCTCCCTCTCTCCCCCCACTCCGCTAGCACCTCAGCTGGTCCACAAGCACGGGGTCACCTCCACTGCAAGCTCAGTCATACGTCAAGTAGGACGCCCGTAGAGGCTAAAGTCCCCGCATCTTTCGGGTGTGTTTGCGCGTTGTGGGCCTGAGTGTAGAGGTGTAGGCAGCCTCGGCAGCCTGCAGTGTGTCCGCTGCCTCCACGAGGTGGGGGGAGGGGAAGGTACCACAGGAGAGGGGACGGACAGGCAAGAAGAGGGACGAGAGTAAAGGAACAAGGAGATGAGAGGGATGGGAAGACAAGAGGGGCGGGGAGATGACATAGATGGGAAGAGAGAGAGAGAGAGAGAGGGGGGGTGTTAGAAGACGAGAGAGATGGGGAGATGACAGAGGTGGGGAGACGAGAGGGCGGGGAGGATATACAATGCATGGACCTAAGCTTTGTGTTGCAAATTACCGTTTCCTTTGTCGGGTGATACAACAACAAACAACGACAACAAAAACAACAACAACAACAACAACATTACCATGGACGCACCTCCTTGGAAACATGCTTCCAACGTGACGCACATGTGCATTATTTATGTATGTACGTGCGCTACATCCATGTGTGTGCATGCGTAACACTCATGTGTGCACATGACTGATATTCTTGCGCGTACAAGTAAATTATTTTTGTGTGTACATGCATAATGGTCACGTGTATACATGGATAACATTGATGGTGTACACACATAGTATTCGTGTACACGCATAGTATTCACGTGTATACATGGATGACACTGATGGTGTACACACTTTGTACATTCACATGTGCACAGGCATAGCATCCATGTGCACACGGGGATACCATTTGTAGACTGTGCATACAGAATATTCGTATTCATGCATACAGGGATAACATTCATGTGTGTATATATATACATAACACTCGAGTGTATGCATGGGAATTCATGTATTTACTATCATACAATTCATATCTATACATGGATAACTCTCATGTGCGTTCAGGTATACCATTTACGTGTGTACGTACTTATTAAAATTGCATGTACCATTTACCTGGATACCATTGATGTGTGTATGCAGAAATAACATTCATACGTGTGTGTACATAGCATTCATGTGTATATATAGACAACATCGATTTGAGCATAGAATACTATTCATGTGTGTCCACACATAACATTCAAATATACAGCATAACATTCAAATTTAGAATATACAAATGTGTACATAACATCCGTAATGTGGCGCAAGGTAAGTGATGGAATGTGTGGGGAGGGGGAATCAATTCTCTTCCTTGTAGCCTAGGTCGCTTAATATTTTTCTAAAAGAATCAGATACTAACAGTTACCTCATCTCTATGGGTTTATGGACCGGGGAAAAGGAGTGTAGATATATGTTACCACCTCTCTTACTACTAGTTTTAATGTATTTCTTTATTTAAACTCTGTATTTGGCATAGAACTGTTGCCGTACATGAACTAGGCAAAAACTAATGTTGGTGGTAGCCTACTCAGATAATAGGATGTCTGCCAAATAGCATATCCTCCGGTCACCAGCAAGGCTTGAAAAGTGGAGTGAAACTATGACCCGAGTCCTGGTAAGGAGGTGAAAGAAGGATAGGAAACATCCTGCTGCTGTAGGTTCGCTGTGTCGTCCTGGCCCGGGTCTTTTCCAGCAGGTGATCCAGCAGAGAAAGACAGAAATTGGTGAAGGTGTGAGAGAGTAGAGGAGTGGATAAGTGGCCCCACCACTTTTGATTTTCACTTGATAATGGGTGTATATTGTACATATGCTTTTGTGATCGTGAGGTTTAGAGAGAATGCATGCCGCACTGCCCAGCACTAGTATACGTGTACACAGGAAAGGTTTTTACATGCATGCTGTACGTACCCCACCCATTCGTAAGGTAAATGCATCAAATACGTCAACTCTTGCAGATATCTTCGCGCAGACGTACATATTATTAAATCCACCAAACCAAAACTAAATCAGAAATACAAAGATAGGCTAAATGCTCTCATGAGAGCTATTTCTTGTTACAACCCCAATTACGATGCTAACCTTAAAATGGTGAGAATGATGTACATAACCCACATTAGATCCTGTGTTGATATTAGCTAAACAAATTGTTTTTCCATCCCTTGGAGCTAATGCAGAACGACGCCCACAGAATTAGTCTACACTGTTTTAAAATTTCCCAGATCCTTATTGTGAGGAAGGTGCTTAACATTTCTAGTATTAGCGATAGGATAATTAAGCGTGACACTGTAACTAGTTTGAAAATGTTGATAAATAAACCGGACACTGCCACCATCAATGAACCAGACACTGTCATCATCAATGAACCAGACAGTGTCACTATAAATGAACCAGACACTCATCATCAATGAACCAGACATAAATCTAAATAGTTTGTGAAATCATTCGACTATATTAAATTCTGTAACGTGCATAAAGTATATCACTACAGAAAACACGAGCATTTCACCACTCCACCGAAGATGCATTAATTTATTATCACGCATCTTCAGGCGTCCCCCAGGAAGTAAAGCACTGGAAATCCCTGTCTTAAAATAAATGATGAATGTAACACAAATTGCATACGCGGATGGATCTAAGCAGGAGTCTGCTGGCAGGACTACATCTGTTTTTCTTGCTACCTCCCTAAATAACAACTATAATAGTACCCATATTGAGTTAGGTATAAGAAATAATAATTAGGCTTACTGATGGCATTTTAGTTATCTTATTACAGCGAACTCGACTCCTTGATCATTAATGAATCTTCGACGTAACTCAGGACACTCCAGACACACAATAACTAACACCATGCTCAGTGGGAGTCAGGTACAGATATTCAGAAATGAAAGAATAAGCAATTAATGAACAATTCTTGTGGATTCCATCACACATTCATATCCCCTACACTGTCAAGTTTTAGAAATAATATTAGGAGATAAGTAAATAACAAATAATTAGAATATCATAGAAATATATGTAGACGCCTAAGTAGATCTGTAACTCACTACTCACCTGAACGTCGATAAGCACATTCATGGAGCAACTAGCAATGCACATGAACAGACTGACTGACGATGTTGTAGTAGCCAGGCTAAGGCTTGGTTACAAATACTTCTGGCAGTGTTTGGCAGACATGCAGATGATTATCAAACTGAATACAAAGTATGTGGTCATCCTTATGGTCACTCTCTTAAACACGTGGCCTGGTGGCAAAAGCCCTCGCTTCACGTGGTAAGGGTACGGGTTCGATTTCCAGCAAAGGTGAAAACACTGGGCGTGTTTCTTTACACCTGTTGTCCTTGTTCACCCATCAGTAAAATAGGTACCTGGGTGTTAGTGGACTGGTGTGGGTCGCATCCTGGGACGAAACTGACCTAATTTACCCGAAATGCTCAGCATAACAAGCGGCTTTCTATATAGTAGTATGTCATTGATGTCAGCTATGGTCTGTATACCTTGTACATGTACTTGTAGAAATAAAGATATTATTATTATTATTATTATTATTATTATTATTATTATTATTATTATTATTATTATTATTATTATTATTATTATTATTATAATAATAATAATATTACAGCGTCCTCTTATTGAAGAATGTAGATATAGACATTATAAGTTTTTGTGAAGGTATGTTATTGCTAAAATAAGATACCTTACAGTTTAATCAGTTAACTAGATTTGCTTATATCAGATGAAATATAAACTGTGAATATATATATCTAGGTCCTTTCGAGGCCTAGTTCCTAGGCTTTTTTTTTTATTTTGCCGCTACAGCGGCAAAATCTAGTCTAGATGACTGATGGACCAATCAGCTGGCATATTTCTTGCATATGTGTGTGTACTCCCTAGCTGTACTTACCTAGTTGTGGTTGCAGGGGTCGACTCACAGCTCCTGGCCCCGCTTCACTGGCCGCTACTAGAGAGAGAGAGAGAGAGAGAGAGAGAGAGAGAGAGAGAGAGAGAGAGAGAGAGAGAGAGAGAGAGAGAGAGAGAGAGAGGTGAGAGCAACAGAAAACTAAGCAAGGAGCAAAAATTCTCCGGCCAATTTTGTCAGGAGTTTCTGTCGAGGCGAAATAATGGGTTCAGAGGTATCCCCTTTTTTTTTTTTTCGTTTTCCATTGGGTGAGCTAAAACCTGAGAGGGAAGAGTCGGGGCGGGCCAAGGCGAGGAGGATCAATGTGGTAGTACTCGGTGAGCCCCCTGCCCTCCTTCCCTGCCCTCCTTCTCGGCCCTCCTTCCCCCAGGCCTATGCCACCCACTACACCTTCCCTCCCATTCCTCCACCCACCTCCCATGCCTCCCTTCCTACCTACATCTCGCCCCTGCACCATTTCATCTTCCTTACCTCTTAGGTCAATCTCTCTCTCTCTCTCTCTCTCTCTCTCTCTCTCTCTCTCTCTCTCTCTCTCTCTCTCTCTCTCTCTCTCTCTCTCTCTCTCTCTCTCTCTCTCTCTCTCTCTCTCTCTCTCTCACTCTCTCACTCTCTCTCTCTCTCTCTCTCTCTCTCTCTCTCTCTCTCTCTCTCTCTCCTTTTCCTCCTGCTGACCAGGCACGTGCTACTTCCTATCTTCCACACCATCTTTTCTTCGCTCCGTCTCTCTCTCGCTCTCTCTCTCGCTCTCTCTCTCTCTCCCTCTTTATCTTTCCATCCTATCCTCCCACAATCCCTCTATCCTTCCGTCCTTCCCTTCCTTATCCTACCCTTCCCTCTCACTCTTCTTCCATCTTTCCCTCCCTCACCTTCCTACCTGGAGTCTACCTGGAGGGTATTCCAGGGATCAACACCCCCGCGGCCCGGTCCACGACTAAGCCTCCCGGTGGGTCAGGGCTTGATCAACCAGGCTGTTACTGCTGACCGCACGTGGTCCAACGTAAGAACCACAGGCCGGCTGATCCGGCACTGACTTTAGGTATCTGTCCAGCTCTCTCTTGAAGGCAGCCAGGGGTTTATTGGTAATTCCCCTTATGCATGGTGGGAGGCTGTTGAACAGTCTTGGGCCCCGGACACTTATGATGTTTTCTCTTAGTGCATCAATGGCGCCACAACTTTTCATTGGGGGTATATTGCACCGTCTGCCCAGTCTTTTATTTTCGTAGGGAGTGATTTCTGTGTTAGACTCAGGACCATTCTTTCTAGGATTTTCCAAGTGTAGATTATGATATATCTCTCTCGCCTGCGTTCCAGCTAGTACAAGTCAAGTGCTTCCAAGCGTTCCCAGTAGTTAAGGTGCTTGACAGAACTTATACGTGCAGTAAAGGATCTCTGCACACTCTCTAGATCTGCGATTTCACCTGCTTTGTATGGAGATGTTAATGTACAGCAGTATTCCAGCCTAGAGAGAACAAGTGACTTGAAAAGGATCATCATTGGCTTAGCATCTCTTGAACATTAAAATGGTATAAAATACCGACAGGTTGTAAGGTAAGACACATATGCAACAGTTAGGTATCTTTATTTCGAAACGTTTCGCCTACAGTGAGGCTTCATCAAGTCGAGTACAGAAAAGTTGATAGAAGCAGAAGAGACGTGAAGACGATGTAATCAGTCCATCACCCTTGAAGTTTTGAGGTGGTCAGTCCCTCAGTCTGGAGAAGAGCATTGTTCCGTTGTCTGAAACAATATTGTTTCATACTATGGAACATTGCTCTTCTCCAGACTGAGGGACTGACCACCTCAAAACTTTAAGGGTGATGGACTGATTACATCGTCTTCAAGTATTTTCTGCTTCTATCAACTTTTCTGTACTCGACTGAAGAAGCCTACTGTGTAGGCGAAACGTTTCGAAATAAAGATACCTAACTGTTGCATATGTGTCTTACTTAGCATCTCTTGTTCTGAACGTTCTCAATATCCATCCTATCATTTTTTTTTTGCAGTTGTGATCGTGGCACTGTTGTGATCCTTGAAAGTGAGATCCTCAGACATTACTACTCCCAGGTCCCTCACATTATTTTTTCGCTCTATTGTATGATCAGAGTTTGTAGTATACTCAGTTCTAATTATTATCTCCTCCAGTTTTCCATGACAGAATATTTGGAATTTGTCTTCATTGAGCATTATATTGTTTTCCGTTGCCCATTGGAAAACTTGGTTTATATATTCTTGGAGGTAAACCAAGTTTTCCAGTGGGCAACGGAAAACAATATGATGTTCATTGAGGACAAATTCCAACTACTCCGTTATGGAAAGCATTCCTTTTCTTCTTTCCTCTATCATTCCCTCCTTTTATCCCTTCCTACCCACCTGCTGCACCATATTCCATATGCTCCACTCACAACACAAACACTAAACAAAGACACTAGTCACAGAGGTTACAAATCTGGCAAAGACGGTATCGGTACATGGTATCGCATGTATATGTATAATATACAGTACCGACGGGATTAAGAATTAGAAACATGTGCAACATCTGGGTATCTGTATTTGTAGACGTTTCGCCATCCAGTGGCTTTATCAGTACAAATTCAAGGACATAAGTGAAAGACAGTAAAACTATGTACAAAAGATGAGATAATCAGTCCCTCAGCTAAGGGACTGATCACCTCGTCTATGTATAAAGTTCTGCTGTCTTTCCATTATGGCCTTGAATTTGTATTGATAAAGTCACTGGATGGCGAAACGTCTACAGTCAAGACGTCTACAGATGTTGCACATGTGTCTATTTCTTCAGCTTCATGGTATCTCTACATGGTATCGCATGCTGGTCCGAGAGGAAAAAAATTCAGTGATTATTATAAGAAAAGCCGGGAAAAAACAGATGTCTCCACGCTTACCTGGAAGATGACCAAGGTCATGCCTATGTATAAGCAAAAACAGAGGCAAGAAGAAGCACTGTGACTTGGCCCATGCTAGGCACGTCCAAGTCACACCCGCTCAAGAAGGAAGAATCACTGCTGCAGAACTACTTGCCCAAGCTGGTCAGGTCCACATTAGGCAAAATGAAATCACTGTAGCTCTACTGAGTTAGGTGGTACTACTCGAAATATTTTTAAGTGCTAAATCTTTCTCTCGGCCACGAGAAAGCTTCAAGTTTACTGGCACAACCGCCATCTTACTTCTTGTGCACCCAAGAGATGTCAGATCTGCTGCCTCTTGGCTAGAATCCAAGAACTGCTTTGGAAAATGGCAACCTTGGGTCATTTTCTTTTTAGTAACAACATTCCATTATAACAACCTTCAGAGCGTTATATCCCTCAGGAAGGAACCCTCAAACTCATCCCATTCAACGCTCCAGTGTAACAACTAGACCAGCTTTCATTCCAAGCTGGCCAAGGAAAGCAGCTCTCCGCTTTCTGCCAGTCGCGTTCTCACCTACAAGTGACAGAACCATTGTCGGTGCTTCGAAAAAAAAAATAAATGGATTTAACTTTACCACAATGACAACCTGAACCAGCAGCAACAGTCACAGCGCATTTCCCCAATGCGCACATTATCTTTATGTTGAGAATGGTATAAAATACCGACAAGTTGATGAGTAAGACACATGTGCAGCAGTTGGGTATCTTTATTATAGGCTTCTTTAGTCAGATACAGAGGCAGTATTTTATGTGGTCAGGCCCTCAGCCTGGAACGATATCGTTCCAGACCATGGAGCTGATCTTTTCTCCAGGCTGAGGGACTGACAACCTCAAATACTATTTTTCCAAGGTTGATGGACTGATTACATCATCTTCCTTTACTACTGCACCTGCTGCCTCTGTATTTGACTGAAGAAGGCTACTGTATAGGCGAAACTTTTCAACAATAAAGATACCTGGGGTATGTTAGGTAAGACACCAATGCAACAGTTAGGTATCTTTATTTCGAAACGTTTCGCCTACACAGTAGGCTTCTTCAGTCGAGTACAGAGAAGTTGATAGAAGCAGAGGATACTTGAAGACGATGTAATCAGTCCATCACCCTTGAAGTTTTGAGGTGGTCAGTCCCTCAGTCTACAGAAGAGTATTGTTCCATAGTCTGAAACAATATGGAGTTGAAGTGATAGGATGGAGCCTATATACCGCCAGGAGATGAGATGTAGGCCACTAGTAAAGGTAAGAATGTTGTCGTTGGAAGGTCAGGTCCCTCTCAAATCCAGCCATTCTCACTAGAAGTTGACAAAGTTGATTTCAGGTCTGTACCAAGATACCCTTGTGTTGCAGTGTCTGACAGAGTGAACATTAAACACAAGGGTATCTTGGTACAGACCTGAAATCAACTTTGTTAACTTCTAGTGAGAATGGCTGGATTTGAGAGGGACCTGACCTACATCTCACCTCCTGGCGGTATATAAGGCTCCATCCTGTCACTTCAACTCCATATTGTTTCAGACTATGGAACAATACTCTTCTCTAGACTGAGGGACTGACCACCTCAAAACTTTAAGGGTGATGGACTGATTACATCGTCTTCAAGTATCTTCTGCTTCTATCAACTTTTCTGTACTCGACTGAAGAAGCCTACTGTGTAGGCGAAACGTTTCGAAATAAAGATACCTAACTGTTGCATATGTGTCTTACCTTACAACCTGTCGGTATTTTATACCATTTTAATGTTCATACCTGGGGTATACCTAGAGAGGGTTTCGGGGGACAACGCCCCCGCAGCCCGGTCTGTGACCAACTGGTGCACATGTGCTTTAGTCACCACATCACCTTTGCAGCGCAGACACTAGAGCGCACTATCTAGGAGCAAGCACGGCTGGATCAGATGTACCAACAAGGCAAACTTCACAGGTGGGGCTCCGAGGACCCGGACAACAAGGATGCACCAGGATACACCACCCTGAGTCCATCACGATAGAGTCAATCAAAGAGATGGAGGCTCTGTGACCACTGCTCAATACGCAAGCTGTATTACAGGCACTTCAGTAAGCACTAACTCGTGCTCTACAACAGCATCGGTAGAATGTTGTTCTTCAGATGGACTCTATCTCCTGTATACCGAGCATTCTTACACGACCTAGGTACACTGGAAATTAAAACTACACTCAGCTGGAGAACAAGTTATGCTAGCTGGTTTAGAAGGACACGTAAGCAAACACTAGGACATAATTGTTAGAAAACATTTCGGTCCCAGGACCGAAACGTTTTCTAATAAATACAGGTTCTAGTGTTTGCTTACGCGACTTTGTAAACCAGTTTATCGGTATCTATTACCAATATATATATACCAAGCTATGCTGGTATCCAAGGTGTCCCGTGGCCTGGTAAGCAACACCCTCGCCTCACACACAATGTCCCCGTGGTTTGATCCCAGCAAGGGTGGAAAAATTGGGTGTGTTTACACCTACTGTCCCACTTCACCAAGCGAGTAAATAAGTACCTGGGTGTTAGTCGACTGGTGTGGATGGCATCCTGGGGGATAAGATTGAGCACCACGGTGGAAATAAGATAATACAGTCACTGATTTTCTCGGGTTATCTTGGCTGCCTAACCCTCCGGGGATAAAAAAAATCCGAACAAAATCTTAACGAAAAAAACGAGCACAAATGCAATATAATGCGATCCTTTACAGACGACGTTTCGCCCACAAGTCTCAAACAGATTATAGTGAATTTGTGTTGCTTTTTTCCATCGTGGTGGTATTTCATACCATTTATGTCCACGCTGGTATCCACCTGAACTAAGCTGCAGATGAGGCTGCAGAACCAGGTACAAGGGACGAATTAGTACATGTGTACACATCGATTAACAAGAATAAAAAAGTCACAATAATACCGTGGCTGGAACAATCACAACAATACCATGGCTGGAACAATCACAACGATACCGTGGCTGGAACAATGACAACAATACTATGGCTGGAACAGTTACAACAATACCATGGCTGGAGCAATCACAACAATACCGTGGCTGGAACAATCACAACAATACCGTGGCTAGAGCAATCACAACAATACCGTGGCTAGAACAATCACAGCAACACCGTGGCTGGAACAACACACAAATAACTGCCATTACTCTGGTACTCCTGAGTGTGAGTTAACAAGCCAAGAAAGAAAAGCAACCCTAACACCTCAAAGAAAATGTTGAAAATTGTATAAAATACCGTCAAGTTGATGATTAAGAGACATGTGCAACAGTTGAGTATATCACGGAAGACGTAGTTTTGCGGTGGTCAGTCCCTCAGCCTGGAGAAGTAGATATGAGGAGGTCAGTCCCTCAGCCTGGAAAAGTAGATATGAGGTGGTTAGTCCCTCAGCCTGGAGAAGAGTTTTGTTCCATAGTCTGGATAATGGACTGATTACATCATCTTCACATCTCTACTGCTTCTACAAACTTCTCTGTACTCGACTGAAGAAGCCTACTGTGTAGGCGATATGTTTCGGAATAAAGATACGTAACTGTTGCACATGGGTCTTAATTATCATTTGTAATAATGTTGGTAGAATTACCGACAATATGTTAAGTAAAAGGACACGAGTGCAACTAGTGAGACGTTTTATTGTTGCCACAATAAAATGACTCACTAGTTGCACTTGTGTCCTTTTGCCTGTGTATTTGACTAAAGAAGCCTACTGTGTACGCGAAACATTTCATCATTAAAGATACTCAGCTGTCGGACATGTGTCTTAACCTTCAACTTGGTATTTTATACCAACACAACAGTACCAGGCAACACACCTACCATGACGTCCAGGAACCAGGTAAAACGGTCGTCTCTGTTATTTTCCTACTGATAAATGACCTAATGACGCTGATCACCATCGTATGAAAAATGTACACAACAGATACGTCAACGTGGATGTCAGATCGATACGTCCGCTAATTTTCGCAGCAGTCACTTTCCCTGCTAGGCCACCGCTGGGCGACACTGTCAGACCTAGAGCTGACTGATCATTCATCTTACTGGTGCCCCGAGCTGACAATCGATCGCAATTTTAGCTTCGCGAGCACTCGGAGATTCACTAGTTAGACATTATTACCTGGGTTGTTGAAAGTAATTCTTGGGAAGCTTTGGAGAAAGGCTGGTGGACTAGTGGGTAGGTGGGAATGGTTGTTTTAGAGAAGGACCTGCCTAGTTTGGGCCAGTAGCTTTGCTGAAGTGTTCCTCCTTCCATATAAAGAACAAAAACTCACAATACCGTAACTGGAACAATACACAGATAACCTGCACATATGAGAGAGGAGCTTACGATGACGTTTCGGTCCGACTTGGACCATTTACAAATTGTCGGTATTTTATACCTTTCTTGCACCACCATTTACAAAATCACACTGTGATTTTGTAAATGGTCCAAATCGGACCGAAACGTCGTCGTTAGCTTCTCTCTCCTGTGTGTTGATTATCTGTGTTCTTGTTCTTACATTCTACCTTACAGTCTCGCTTCTTATTCACCGTCTCTCAAGACTCATCATCGCTCCTTCATTCACCGAAGCATCATACATTACCTCCTCTTATTCAGTTTGTACAACCTCATAGGAAGAGGATAAACAGAAAATAATTTACCCGAAAGCAAGAGGTTAGCTACGAGCCTTAGATAATATTTATTAATAAAAGTCTCGTCTCACTACAGCTATTATTGTCCGCTAGTTACAATTAACTGGGTAAATTGTAAGCTGTATTGATCCTAGGATATTGTTTAATAATTTTGATAGGAAGCAAAAAATGGGAGACCAGTTCAATATTCTATTTCCGACCACACACTCCTGCCCTGCTTGTCTGCTGCCGGGGGATGGGGGGTGTTCCATTGTCTGCTGCCAAGGGTTCTGCTGTCTGCTGCCGGGGGTTCTATTGTCTGCTGCCAGGGTGGGGAGGTATATCGTTGTCTGCTGCCAGGGGGGGGAGGGGTTCTGCTGCCTGCTGCCAGGGGTTCTATTGTCTGCTGTCAAGGGGGGTTCTGCTGTTTGCTGCCAGGGGTTCTATTGTCTGCTGTAGGGTGGGGAGGTACTCCATTGTCTGCTGCCGGGGGGGGATTCTGCTGTTTGCTGCCAGAGGTTCTATTGTCTCCTGCCAGGGTGAGGAGGTATTCCATTGTCTTCTGCCAGGAGGGGTTCTGCTGTCTGCTGCCAGGGATTCTATCTGCTGCCAGGGTGGGGAGGTATTCCATTATCTGCTGCCAGGGAGGTTCTATTGTCTGCTGCCAAAGAGGTTCTTAGCTCACTTCTTGTGGTGTCTGCAAGACAGTCTTGACAAATATGAATGGAATAACCAACCCAGAAGAAAGAAGAAGAGCTTTATTAAGACGTGTGGCTCAAGGAAAGTCTCACTGAGACACCTTTCGCCCACGGAGAGCTTTATCAAGTTATAAAAGCTCTTTTCTCCCTGAGATAAAAAAAATCACAGTTTTTATAATTCAATTTCGGACGAACTTTTTTCGATCTGCTCGCGACGGCACGCGTCCTGCCCGCGTCCTGCCCGTGTCCTGCCCGCTTCCTGCCCGCGTCCTGCCCGCGTCCTGCCCGTGTCCTGCCCGTGTCCTGCCCGTGTCCTGCCCGTGTCCTGCCCGTGTCCTGCTTGCGTCCTGCCCGCGGGCAGGACGTGTGTGTGTGTGTGTGTGTGTGTGTGTGTGTGTGTGTGGACCGTGTCCACACCTCCCTGTGGATCAGGGCCTGGTCAGCCAGGCTGTTACTTCTGGCCACAGGCAACGTACAGTGCTCTGAGTAAGCAGAGTATGCAGACCTATAGAGCAGAGGAAGGGGGAGAGGCGATGCTATAGAATGAGTGGGTGCAGGTGGGTACGAGTTAGACCTGCCTAGCATGGGCCAGTAGACCTACTTGGAGTCTACCTGGAGAGCATTCTGGGGATCAACGCCCCAGCGGCCCGGTCCATGACCAGGCCTCCCGGTGGATCAGGGCCTGATCAACGAGGCTGTTACTGCTGGCCGCACATAGTCCAACGTACGAGCCACAGCCCGGCTGATCTGGCACTGACTTTAGGTATCTGTCCAGCCCCTCTTGAAGACAACCAGGAGCCTATTGGTAATGCCCCTTATGGCTGGTGGGAGGCTGTTGAACAGTCTTGAGCCCCGGACACTTACTGTGTTTTCTCTCAGTGTACCAGTGGCGCCCCTACTTTTCAATGGGGATATGTTGCATCGCCTGCCAAGTCTTTTGCTTCAGTAGGGAGTGATTTCTGAGTGCAGGTTGTGGGCCAGTCCCTCCAGAATCTTCCAGGTGTAGATTATGATATATCTCTCTCGCCTGCGCTCCAGTGAGTACAAGTTCCATCATTCTAGTGTGGAAAAAGGCACTTACGTACAATTCAGGACATTTATCAGAGGAAACGTTTTGCCAAAGACTGGCTACTTCTTGTGCAATACCATAGCTTACACACTGAGGTCCGTGGTTCGATCCCCGGTACGTGGATGTGTTTCCTTAGGTCAACTGCTGTCCATATTCATGGGTGTTAGTCGACTGGTGTGGGTCGCATCCCGGTGACAAAAGTGACCTAATTTGCCCGAAATGCTCAGCATAACAAGCAGCTTTCTATATAGTAGTATGTCATTGATGTCAGCTATGATCTGTATACCTTGTACATGTACTTATAGTAAATAATGATATTATTATTATTATTATTATTATTATTATTATTATTATTATTATTATTATTATTATTATTATTATTATTTTTATTATTATTATTATTATTATTATTATTATTATTATTATTATTATTATTTTTATTATTATTATTATTATTATTATTATTATTATTATTATTATTATTATTATTATTATTATTATTATTTTTATTATTATTATTATTATTATTATTATTATTATTATTATTATTTTTATTATTATTATTATTATTATTATTATTATTATTATTATTATTATTATTATTATTATTATTATTATTATTATTATTATTATTATTATTATAAGACACATTTGCCACATTTGCTTAAATTTATTGGCGATACCTAAGTGTTGTTTATGTATCTTGTTTATTATTAATTATTCATACAGATCAGTTTTACAGGCTAAGACCTGTTATTCTATTTTAGTTTATTCCAAAGTCCAACATGGGTTCAGGGCAACATGGGTTCAGGGCAACATGGGTTCAGGGCAACGTGGGTTCAGGGCAACATGGGTTCAGGGCAACATGGGTTCAGGGCAACATGGGTTCAGGGCAACATGGGTTCAGGGCAACATGGGTTCAGGGCAACATGGGTTCAGGGCAACGTGGGTTCAGGGCAACGTGGGTTCAGGGCAACATGGGTTCAGGGCAACATGGGTTCAGGGCAACATGGGTTCAGGGCAACATGGGTTCAGGGCAACATGGGTTCAGGGCAACATGGGTTCAGGGCAACATGGGTTCAGGGCAACATGGGTTCAGGGCAACATGGGTTCAGGGCAACATGGGTTCAGGGCAACATGGGTTCAGGGCAACATGGGTTCAGGGCAACATGAGTTCAGGGCAACATGGGTTCAGGGCAACATGGGTTCAGGGCAACATGGGTTCAGGGCAACATGGGTTCAGGGCAACATGGGTTCAGGGCAACATGGGTTCAGGGCAACATGGGTTCAGGGCAACATGGGTTCAGGGCAACATGGGTTCAGGGCAACGTGGGTTCAGGGCAACGTGGGTTCAGGGCAACGTGGGTTCAGGGCAACATGGGTTCAGGGCAACATGGGTTCAGGGCAACATGGGTTCAGGGCAACATGGGTTCAGGGCAACATGGGTTCAGGGCAACATGGGTTCAGGGCAACATGGGTTCAGGGCAACATGGGTTCAGGGCAACATGGGTTCAGGGCAACATGGGTTCAGGGCAACATGGGTTCAGGGCAACATGGGTTCAGGGCAACATGGGTTCAGGGCAACATGGGTTCAGGGCAACATGGGTTCAGGGCAACATGGGTTCAGGGCAACATGGGTTCAGGGCAACATGGGTTCAGGGCAACATGGGTTCAGGGCAACATGGGTTCAGGACAACATGGGTTCAGGGCAACATGGGTTCAGGGCAACATGGGTTCAGGACAACATGGGTTCAGGGCAACATGGGTTCAGGACAACATGGGTTCAGGACAACATGGGTTCAGGACAACATGGGTTCAGGGCAACATGGGTTCAGGACAACATGGGTTCAGGGCAGGTCGCTCCTGCCTCTCACAACTACTGGATCACTATGACATGGCCTTGGATGCACTGGAAGAAAATCAGAATGCAGATGTAATATACACAGACTTTGCAAAAGCATTTGACAAATGCGATCATGGCGTAATAGCCCATAAAATACGTTCTAAAGGAATAACTGGGAAAGTGGGGAGATGGATCTTCAACTTCCTAACAAATCGAACACAAAGAGTAGTGGTCAACAGAGTTAAATCGGAGGCTGCCATAGTGAAGAGCTCTGTTCCACAAGGCACAGTACTCGCCCCCATCTTATTCCTTATCCTCATATCAGACATAGACAGAGATATACACCACAGCACCGTATCATCCTTTGCGGATGATACTAGGATCTGCATGAGGCTGTCATCTGCTGAGGACGCGGTTAACCTCCAAGAAGATATAAACAAAGTTTTCCAGTGGGCAACGGTAAACAACATGATGTTCAATGAGGACAAATTCCAACTACTCCGTTATGGAAAACTGGAGGAGATAATAACTAGAGCAGAGTATACTACTGACTCCGGCCATACAATAGAGCGGAAAAATAATGTAAGGGACCTGGGAGTAGTAATGTCTGAGGATCTCACTTTCAAGGATCACAACAGTGCCACGATCGCATTTGCAAAGAAAATGATAGGATGGATAATGAGAACTTTCAAAACGAGAGATGCCAAGCCCATGATGATTCTTTTCAAATCACTTATTCTCTCTAGGCTGGAATACTGCTGTACATTAACATCTCCATTCAAAGCTGGTGAAATCGCAGATCTAGAGAGTGTGCAGAGATCCTTTACTGCACGTATAAGTTCTGTCAAGCACCTTAACTACTGGGAACGCTTGGAAGCACTTGACTTGTACTCGTTGGAACGCAGGAGGGAGAGATATATCATAATCTACACTTGGAAAATCTTGGAAGGAATGGTCCCAAATCTGCACACAGAAATCACTCCTTACGAAAGTAAAAGACTGGGCAGGCGATGCAAAATGCCCCCAATTAAAAGTAGGGGCGCCATTGGTACACTAAGGGAAAACACCATAAGTGTCCGGGGCCCAAGACTGTTCAGCAGCCTCCCATCAAGCATTAGGGGAATTGCCAATAAACCCCTGGCTGCCTTCAAGAGAGAGCTGGACAGATACCTAAAGTCAGTGCCGGATCAGCCGGGCTGTGGCTCGTACGTTGGACTGCGTGCTGCCAGCAGTAACAGCCTAGTTGATCAGGCCCTGATCCATCGGGAGGCCTGGTCATGGACCGGGCCGCGGGGGCGTTGATCCCCGGAATAACCTCCAGGTAACCCCTAGGTAACTCCCAGGATGCCACCCACACCAGTCTACTAACACCCAGGTACCTACTTGCCGCTAGGTGAACAGGAACAGCATGTGCAAGGAAACGTACCCATCGTTTCCACCCATGCCTGATCGTGGACCGGGCCGCGGGGACGTTGATCCCCGGAATGCCCTCCATATAGACTCCAGGTATGCCGGGAATCGAACCACGGACACTCAGCGTGAGCTGTGCTAGTGGCGGAGAGGGTAGTAGTGAAAGAAGATGAGGACAACCCTGATGAAGCGGAGTTATTTTGAGCTTCACGCTTCACACTATACATTGAAGAGGGTGAGGGGATGTGTGGAGACAGGAAGGTGTGGTAGAGAGAAGAGGGAGGGGTGAGGGGAGATGAATGGTAAGGTGAAAGGTGGGGGTGGGGGAGGGCAGGGGGATGATTGATGGCGAGGGTCGGTGGAGGGTGGTAGGGAAGGGGTTGTGGTGGTGAGGTGGGGGAGGGTCGGTGGAGGGTGGTAGGGAAGGGGTTGTGGTGGTGAGGTGGGGGATGGTCGGTGGAGGGTGGTAGGGAAGGGGTTGTGGTGGTGAGGTGGGAGAGGGAATAATGGAGAGAGAAGGAATATGACACAGAGGCGATAAAAAGGAAAAAAAAACTATATTAAGATTATTAACCCCGGTGGGTTAATAATCCAAGGGGGTTAACAACCTCAGGGGTTAACAACCTCAGGGGTTAACAACCTCAGGGGGTTAACAACCCCAAGGGGTTAACAACCCCAGGAGGGTTAACAACCTCAGGGGGTTAACAACTCCAAGGGGTTAACAACCCCAAGGGGTTAACAACCCCAGGAGGGTTAACAACCTCAGAGGGTTAACAACCCCAAGGGGTTACCTGGAGGTTAACAATATCAGTGGATTAACCCTAGGGGGTTAACAACATCAGGGGATTAATAACCCCAGTGGGTTAACAACATCAGGGAGTTAACAACACCAGGAGGATTAACAACCACAGGTTACCTGGAGGTTACCTGGAGGTTATTCCGGGGATCAACGCCCCCGCGGCCCGGTCCATGACCAGGCCTCCCGATGGATCAGGGCCTGATCAACTAGGCTGTTACTGCTGGCCGCACGCAGTCCGACGTACGAGCCACAGCCCGGCTGATCCGGCACTGACTTTAGGTATCTGTCCAGCTCTCTCTTGAAGGCAGCCAGGGGTTTATTGGCAATTCCCCTAATGCTTGATGGGAGGCTGTTGAACAGTTTTGGGCCCCGGACACTTATGGTGTTTTCTCTTAGTGTACCAATGGCGCCCCTACTTTTTATTGGCGGCATTTTGCATCGCCTGCCCAGTCTTTTACTTTCGTAGGGAGTGATTTCTGTGTGCAGATTTGGGACCATTCCTTCCAAGATTTTCCAAGTGTAGATTATGATATATCTCTCCCTCCTGCGTTCCAACGAGTACAAGTCAAGTGCTTCCAAGCGTTCCCAGTAGTTAAGGTGCTTGACAGAACTTATACGTGCAGTAAAGGATCTCTGTACACTCTCTAGATCTGCGATTTCACCTGCTTTGTATGGAGATGTTAATGTACAGCAGTATTCCAGCCTAGAGAGAACAAGTGATTTGAAAAGGATCATCATGGGCTTGGCATCTCTCGTTTTGAAAGTTCTCATTATCCATCCTATCATTTTCTTTGCACGTGCGATCGTGGGACTGTTGTGATCCTTGAAAGTGAGATCCTCAGACATTACTACTCCCAGGTCCCTTACATTATTTTTCCGCTCTATTGTATGGCCGGAGTCAGTAGTATACTCTGTTCTAGTTATTATCTCCTCCAGTTAACAACTCCAGGGGGTTAACAACACCAGGGGGTTAACAACCCCAGGAGGTTAACAACACCAGGGTTAACAACACCAGGGGGTTAACAACACCAGGAGGGTTAACAACACAAGGGGTTAACAACCCCAGGGGGTTAACACCAGGAGGGTTAACAACACCAAGAGGGTTGACAACCCCAGGGGGTTAACAACGCCAGGGAGTTAACAACACCAGGAGGGTTAACAACACCAAGAGGGTTAACAGCCCCAGGGGGTTAACAACGCCAGGAAGTTAACAACACCAGGGTTAACAACACCAGGAGGGTTAACAACACAAGGGGTTAACAACCCCAGGGGGTTAACACCAGGAGGGTTAACAACACCAAGAGGGTTAACAGCCCCAGGGGGTTAACAACGCCAGGAAGTTAACAACACCAGGAGGGTTAACAACAACAGGAGGGTTAACAACACCAAAAGGGTTAACAACCCCAGGGGGTTAACAGCACCAGGAGAGTTAGCAACACCAAGAGGGTTAACACCAGGATGGTTAACAACCACAGGGGGTTAACAACTCCAGGGGGTTAACAACACCAGGAGGCTAACTACCCCAGGGGGTTAGCAACCCCAGGGGGTTAACAATACTAGGGGGTTGACCTCAGGGGGTTAACACCGGGGGGTTAACAACCCCCAGGATAACCCAAGAAAGCCCAGTGCCATTATTTCTTCTGATGCCTCTTTTTATTTTTTAGCTCATCCTCAAGGTGGGACCTATAATAACAGGCGACTCTCTTGCTGGTGTCTGTTCACCCCAATGTAGTAACAGGGGCAACAGATATAACGGGGGGGGGGTGAAGAGATGCAACAGGGACAGTAGGTGTTACGAGAGTGGCTCCCTCGGCTCTCGGACCCCGGCTCCCGGCTCCCGGCTCCCGGCTCCCGGCTCCCGGCTCCCGGCTCGACGCTGTCTCTTCATGGATGTGAATCAAACCCGCTACTACTACTCTACACAGCACCCAAAACAGATTAGAACGGACGAGAGAGAGAGAGAGAGAGAGAGAGAGAGAGAGAGAGAGAGAGAGAGAGAGAGAGAGAGAGAGAGAGAGAGAGAGAGAGAGATGAGGTGGAGGAGGGGAGGTGGTAGGGGCGGAGACAAGTTACGATGTGGAGGACAAGGAAGGGAATGGTTAGCAGGGGCGAATGACCGAGTGTGGGGTTTGGGGAGTTGGGGAGGGGGGGTGTTGGAGTCGGGTAAGGAAGCAGAGGGCATGAGAGGGGAGGGGGGGGATGAGGGCAAGGATGAGGGAGGTGGAGGAAGGAACGGGAGGGCCGGTAAGGAGCTAGATGGGTGTCAAAGGATTGCACCGCGGCGGCGGCGGCGGCAGTGGTGGTGGTGGTGGTGGTGGTGGTGGTGGTGTCAGGTTGTGGATGTTGGGGGTGGTGTATGAAGAGCAGTGACTGTGGTGTTTCTAGGAAAGGAAGGAAGGAAGGGGAGAGAGAGAGAGGAATGGTGTGAAAGGAAGTTGATCGCAGAGGGAGGGAAGGGGGTGAAGAGGGCAGGGGGGAGGGAAGGAAGAAAAGAAGGAAGGAAGGAAATGAGTGGGGAAGAGATGAGAAAACTGGAAAGAAGATTAAAAAATAGGATAACGTTGTATCAACATTCGTGGTCCCAGACTTTTCAACATCTTACCAGAAGGAATACGAAACACTGCTAGGACAAATGTAGGAGGCCGTGATGGATATGTGGGCCGCCAGCAGCAACAGCCTGGATGACCAGGCAAGCAGCAGACAAGCCTAGCCCATGGCCGGGCTCCGGGAGTAGGAAAACTCTAGAAACTCATCAAAGATACATCAAAGGTAACGGTAACCTACGGACCTACTATTGAGTCCAGCACTGGTAAGCCGGGGGTTCGCTGCTGCACTGGGCCACCATAGTGCCATCAGCTATCCCACCTCCAGAAGTGTCCTTGGTGCCATGGAGACGCCATCATTGAACAGGTCATTTCATGACCTTGAAACGTGTCAAGTGATTCCTACGAGTTAGCTGACAAAAACAGTATTTTGCCTATTGGATGACACAGGTAAGTCTCACACACATCACTCTCAATCATCAAGACTGGGGGGCGTTGATCCCCGGAACACCCTTCAGGCAGGTAGGTAGGTAGACACCCTCCAGGTAGACTCGTGTATTTGCATGTCTCTTCTGTTTTTGAAGATGCCCAACAGGCGTTTTTCAACGGCACCGCTTTGCAGCTTGTACCACTCATCTACAATTATATTGCCAAATCATTGCTCTCCTATATCTCTAAATCTAAATTTATTCAACTTCAATTCATTGCCCCGAGTTCTGTTTTGGTTAGATACTAAAAACAGCATCTTGGCTCTTTTCGTTATAGAATCTTCACATTTTCGTAATATCTTTACTAATTCCTTCATCTTTTTTAGAGCGAATTATCAGCTCTCTTAACCTATCTTCTTAGGGATGATTCCTGATACAAAAAATTGACTTCATTACCATCGCCTGGATATTTTCCAGCGCATGGAAACTAGGACAGAACTGCACCATCTAAATACAGTGGACCCCCGCGTAAGACGTGTAATATAATCCTTGAAATTCTATTACTAATACTCATTGATTGATTACATTTTGCGACAAGTTTATTGCGCAATACTTATCCACTACTTATTCAACCCTTTTTGTGGATGAATATATATACCCAAAAGGCCTAGGAACTAGGCCCCCAAATGGGTTAACAGGAGAACATTTGGATTTAAATCCACATTTGACTTATTTGTTGCAAGCAAAATTTAGGAAATTTGCTTAATAGGTCTAGTATCTTATATTCCTTAATAAGATATCTTGACGTATCACAGGTTATTATACTATCTATCTCTTTTCCTCAATTAGTGTACAGATAAGTACAGTGTTCAAGATAGTGACCCTAAGGCTGCCCACAAACTTTGCATTTGATTTAATCATCATGGTGGCCCGGTGGCCTGGTGGCTAAAGCTCCCGCTTCACACACGGAGGGCCCGGGTTCGATTCCCGGCGGGTGGAAATTCCGACACGTTTCCTTACACCTGTTGTCCTGTTCACCTAGCAGCAAATAGGTACCTGGGTGTTAGTCGACTGGTGTGGGTCGCATCCTGGGGGACAAGATTAAGGACCCCAGTGGAAATAAGTTAGACAGTCCTCGATGACGCACTGACTTTCTTGGGTTATCCTGGGTGGCTAACCCTCCGGGGTTAAAAATCCGAACGAAATCTTATCTTATCTGTGTGTTTCCCAAACTGCCAGAAGTACTTGTAACCAAGCCTAAGCCTGGCCACTACAACATCAGTCACTCTGTTGACATTGTAAGTTGCTCCATCAACTGTACTTATCTGCGTTCATGTTATCATAGTGACTGATATATCTACTCAAGCTTCCAACTGCATTCCTATAACATACAGTTATCCTACATTTTTTTTCTGGGAACTTTCTTGATTAACTTATTAGATGTATCACGAAACAGAAATCCAGTGTGTGAGGGAATCCATAACAATTGTACATTAATTTTCTTTTCTCGGATTTCTGAGTATGTGTATCTGGCTTCCCCGATGAGCATGTTGTTAAGAGCCATTATGTGAGTCAAGTGATGACCTAGAATGAAACCAAGAAATCTAATAGCTTTTTTTGAATGGTTATGTACGTTGCCTGGGATTACTAGTAACTATAATTGGCAACTGGAGGGAGAGAGGGGGATGGAGGAGAGACGGAGGGGGATGGAGGAGAGACGAAGGGGGATGGAGGAGGGAGAGAGTGAAGGATGATAGTAATTTCTGGAGGATGAACTAAGATGACATATTGAAAATTTCAAGAGTGACAGGTCACCATACACACACACACACACACACACACACACACACACACACACACACACACACACAGGGAGAGTGACCTAGTAGCGACCAGTGAAGAGGCGGGGCCAGGAGCTTGGACTCGACCCCTGCAACCTCAACTAGGTGAGTACACCACACACACACACACACACACACACACACACACACACACACACACACACACACACACACACACACACACACACACACACACGCAACAATGTCAGATGAAACATGAAAAGGCCAGTAAAAATGTCAGGGTGGATAATGAGAACTTTCAAAACAAGAGAGATAACGCTAATTTGTGATATCATGTCTTTAATGCTGCACAGTTCTCACATCTCTGCTCAAGGAAGAAGAGATATCAGAGCTAGAAAATGTGCAGAGTTTCTGTACTTCCAACATATTGTCAATAAAGCTTTTTAACTACATGGAACGCCTGATAGTATTCGAAAAATACTCTCTGGAAACAATTGACTTTGGAATATTAGAAGGTTTTGCTGACCATGAGAATACTAGAGGTTGACCCCACAGTCTGGCTGAGTCTCTTGGTATTCTCCGGGGCGAGGAACAGAGATATATTTGGTAATATACACCTAGAACGAATAAGAGATATCTGGTATTATACGCCTGGAAGATATTGGAAGGCTAGACCCCGACTTTACAAACTACTGCAATAACTTACTGAAGTAAAAGGCATGGAGGAAAGTATAAAATAAATCTAATGAAAAGCAGGGAGCGCCATGGGCACAAGAAGAGAACACTCTGCCAATATCCGTGCCCCGAGATATGAGAAATATTGTTGGAACAGATGTAATAACCTTCAAGGGAAAAACTAGATCACTACATCAGGCAAGTGCCAGATTATCCTACCTGGAGTGACTATGTGGGATATCTAGCCGCTAGCGGCAACAACCTAATTGAACACGCACTCATCAAGGAAGCTTGGCCAAAGGCCAGGCTGGCAGAGTAGAAAACCCCTCGAAATCGGTCACGGGTATATCAAAGTAAGGTGGTTGTGTAGCATCACTTCTTTAGAAGTTGATCTCTTTACCGGTATCAAGGAAGAGATATTCAAGGCTCGATTCAAGGACTTGGAACAAATTCTAAGGTCAAGAGCCCATCACCAGCATCAAGGAACCCTCCTTGAAGGGGGACCCCTCAGAAGGAGACTAACAAAGCAACGACTAACTAACATAACAGTGTGAGCGCCAGCTGCCCATATAATATATGGCGTGCAACACTCGCGTGAGGTTAAGGCCGCCTGCAGGTGCTCCCTCTTGCAGCTTCGTCAGCGACCCGCAGTTGCCGTCTAGGAATTATCAAATGGGCGTCATTCCATTACATAAAACGCGCACACCGCGCGCGCTCTCTATATAAATAAAACTAGGAAACGCGGCGGCAATATAGATCCCCCCAGTAGCGGGCGGCGCGGCGGCTATATACGTGGCGGAACGAGACGCATAAATGATTTGTCTCAGCGGCTGGGCCAGACGCGATCAATGCAGGGAGGTACTGCAAACGTCGCGGGTACAAAGAGAGAGAGCCAGCCAGCGGACGGACCTACGGCTGGGGAAAATGGGGTGACGAGGACCCGTGTAGGGGACGAAGAGAGGGGGAAGGGACCCAGCTATGGGAGACGAAGAGAGCGTTGCTATGGGACGAAGAGAGGCCAGCCGGCCGGCAGGGAGGCGGAGCCAGTGGGTGACTGACCTTGAGATCCCAGCTGTAGCTCCGACGGAGGCGCGCGACGATGGACAACTCCGTCGACCACAACAAAATGATGAATCACGGCTTTGTGTGTGTGTGTGTGTGTGTGTGTGTGTGTGTGTGTGTGTGTGTTTCAACGCGAGAGGAATCCTGGGAACTGCTGCGAAAGGGGACTATATAAACTCAGAAGCAAAGAGTAATAAAAAGAACAGGAGAGGCGACAAATGAAGAGGAGCAGAAAGGGGATCAAGAATGATGTGAGAAGGAAGTTGCAGCAGGTGTACGTCGTAGTGTGGTGTTGCAAGGAGGGAAGAACTGTAAGCTGATTTATCGATGTTCAGGGATTTTGCAAGACATGCAACAATTAGTGTAATATGGCGTAGTGATTACTATCAGGTGGGTACGTAGGTACTGAGGTGTTACTATCAGGTGAGTACGTAGGCACTGAGGTGTTACTATCCGGTGAGTACGTAGGTACTGAGGTGTTACTATCAGGTGGGTACGTAGGTACTGAGGTGTTACTATCAGGTGGGTACGTAGGTACTGAGGTGTTACTATCAGGTGAGTACGTAGGTACTGAGGTGTTACTATCAGGTGGGTACGTAGGTACTGAGGTGTTACTATCAGGTGGGTACGTAGGTACTGAGGTGTTACTATCAAGTGGGTACGTAGGTACTGAGGTGTTACTATCAGGTGGGTACGTAGGTACTGAGGTGTTACTATCAGGTGGGTACGTAGGTACTGAGGTGTTACTATCAGGTGGGTACGTAGGTACTGAGGTGTCACTATCAGGTGGGTACGTAGGCACTGAGGTGTTACTATCAGGTGGGTACGTAGGTACTGAGGTGTTACTATCAGGTGGGTACGTAGGTACTGAGGTGTTACTATCAGGTGAGTACGTAGGCACTGAGGTGTTACTATCCGGTGAGTACGTAGGTACTGAGGTGTTACTATCAGGTGGGTACGTAGGTACTGAGGTGTTACTATCAGGTGGGTACGTAGGTACTGAGGTGTTACTATCAGGTGGGTACGTAGGTACTGAGGTGTTACTATCAGGTGAGTACGTAGGTACTGAGGTGTTACTATCAAGTGGGTATCTAGGTACCGAGGTATTTCTCTGAGGCGCCCCAACATACGAACACTGAAGACTAAATCGTGTGAGATATGTAGCGAAGTTAGAATGCAGTGAGCGAGGATGTAATAACAAGCAGTGAGGGGTGGTAGCGGGGGTGGAGAGAGAGAGAGAGAGAGAGGCGAGTATGGTGGAGAGGGAGGAACGCTAGGGTGTGGGGGGTGGAGGAAGGTGGGGGAAAGAGTAAGAAGGAGGGGGAGAGCACGCAAGCCGCGGCATCGACGGTAACAGCGTAGGGGACGATGAGAACACCACCCAGCCAGACGCGATCAATGCACCTCAATGTTTTGGTCGCGTAGGTCACATTGCACCCAGCCCAAGAAAGAGGTGCAGGTGGGGGAGGGAAAAATGTGCAGAGACAGGAGAGAGAACGAGGAGGAGGAGGACGAAGCGAACTAGAGAAAGTAAAGCAATTGGTGGTTAAGTTACAGGTGAGAACCAAGATTTAGGGAGCGGGGTGAGCCATCCCAGCTGGGCTATATAAACAGAGCGGGGCATCGGAGAGGGCCGAGAGAGCTGCCAAGAGCAATAATTCCTCACGGGTACAAAGAGGTGCGCTTATATACGAAGCAGAGAAGGAAGGCAACGAAAGCAGAAAAAGAAACGTAACAACGAAACGAAGATGATACGGACAAATTGTGGACAATAGGGTGAGGATTACATGGCTCAAGGGTACGAGGAGAGCAAGGAGGTGGGGTGAGAGTGAGAGAGCCATGCAAGGGGGAGGTGGAGGTGGGACCTGACCTACGTATGGGAGGACCCACGCTCGTCGCTGAGTTATGAGGAAAGCGACCTCTTTGAAGAGAGCAAGGCGCCCACCCACGTATGGGCCCCGGGTGCACGGGGAAGAGTGAGAGAGGGAGAGAGAGAGAAAGAGAGCGGGCGGCCCGGCACCCACTTATAGGACGATGCAGGGTGATGGGAGCAAGTCAGGAGAGCTGCAGTTTGCAGATATTGAAGCAGGATGAGAGGGAGGTAGGGAGAGTTTGTGCTCTCACTAGGTGCCTCCCTCCCCCTACCAACCCACCTTCTCCCTCGCTCCCATCCCTTCCTCCCTCCTTCCCTCCCCTTCTACTTGGTAACGCCCTCCCGGTCCCTCCCTGCCCTTGATCCCTTCATTCCTTCTCTCTCCCTCTTGCTATATTTTTTCTCTCTCTCCCCGTCTAAAGATCTGGATCACTGCGTCGCTTTCATTCGCTAACGTCTGATACACAGACAGACGGCTGGAAGCACGTAAACTAGGAACCTAATGACAGATAAGCCCATCTAGAACAGTAGGAATAAAATTAGAAGGAGGAGGAGGAGTAAGAAAGTTGCTAGGAGACCAGCGTGCCACAAGGTTGCCAGACCCAAATAGAAGCGCCACGTTACAGGACGTGACGAGACGAGAAAGATCAGGACGGGGCAGAACGGGGCAGGACTGGGTAGAATACGACGGCACGAGCAAGGACGGGAAGAGATAGGACGGCACGAAACAATACGGGATGCGATAGGGCAACTTTTTTTTAATTTAGAAAAATTGGATACATCAGGAGAGTGCTGCTGCTGCTCAAATTTCTGTATGATTGTCACAATAGCCAGCTATGTTCCCCTGTCGTGTTCCATCACACAGGATGGGTTACATAACACACTGTTGCGATCTGTCAGCCTGAACTGGGAGACTCCATCTTCTGTATATAGTTCTACTGTCTTCCAATTATGTCCTTGAATTTGTACTGATAAAACCACTAGATGGCGAAACGTCTACAGTAAAGACACTCAGATGTTGTACATGTATCTAATTCTTCAACTTCAATAAGGGTTTAAGGATATCGTCCAGCATTCCATCGAAGGAATCATCAGCTACGACAGCTTAATTAAAGCTTCGTTCCAGCAGAGCTGGAGTTACTGTTACGCGGGTTTTACCATCGGTCGGGATGGTCTCTTCCCTACACAGAAGAGAGGGAATATCATCAAAGTATTCCCATTATCAGAGAATAAAAACAACAAAAAGTAAGGGGAGCGGAGTTTGGACTACGTTATATCTCAAACCATACCACGGGCGGGGATAGAACCCGCGATCAGAGTCGCGGGTTCTATCCCCGCCCGTGGTATGGTTTGTTTGCAATCGTGTCATTACGATTTCATGAGTTACGTTATATCTCTACAGTAACAATACATGCATCAACATGTAAACAGCAGAGATTCGTTATTACAAATATATATAATACATGCAATATATACCTAAGAATATAAATGAGCATACACGAGGTGTCAGAGTGGGCACCTGTGACCAGCGGGGTCCCGCAGGGGTCAGTCCTAGGACCAGTGCTGTTTCTGGTATTTGTGAACGACATGACGGAAGGAATAGACTCTGAGGTGTCCCTGTTTGCAGATGACGTGAAGTTGATGAGAAGAATACACTCGATCGAAGACCAGGCAGAACTACAAAGGGATCTGGACAGGCTGCAGACCTGGTCCAGCAATTGGCTCCTGGAGTTCAATCCCACCAAGTGCAAAGTCATGAAGATTGGGGAAGGGCAAAGAAGGCCGCAGACGGAGTACAGTCTAGGGGGTCAGAGACTACAAACCTCACTCAAGGAAAAAGATCTTGGGGTGAGTATAACACCAGGCACATCTCCTGAAGCGCACATCAACCAAATAACTGCTGCAGCATATGGGTGCCTAGCAAACCTCAGAACAGCATTCCGACATCTTAATAAGGAATCGTTCAGGACCCTGTACACCGTATACGTTAGGCCCATATTGGAGTATGCGGCACCAGTTTGGAACCCACACCTAGCCAAGCACGTAAAGAAACTAGAGAAAGTGCAAAGGTTTGCAACAAGACTAGTCCCAGAGCTAAGAGGTATGTCCTACGAGGAGAGGTTAAGGGAAATCAACCTGACGACACTGGAGGACAGGAGAGATAGGGGGGACATGATAACGACATACAAAATACTGAGAGGAATTGACAAGGTGGACAAAGACAGGATGTTCCAGAGACTGGACACAGTAACAAGGGGACACAGTTGGAAGCTGAAGACACAGATGAATCACAGGGATGTTAGGAAGTATTTCTTCAGCCACAGAGTAGTCAGTAAGTGGAATAGTTTGGGAAGCGATGTAGTTGAGGCAGGATCCATACATAGATTTAAGCAGAGGTATGATAAAGCTCACGGCTCAGGGAGAGTGACCTAGTAGCGATCAGTGAAGAGGCGGGGCCAGGAGCTCGGACTCGACCCCCGCAACCTCAACTAGGTGAGTACAACTAGGTGAGTACATACATGCATACATGCATACATACATACATACATACATACATACATACATACATACATACATACATACATACATACATACATACATACATACATACATACATATATACATACATACATGCATACAAACATACATACATTCATACATACATACATACCTACGTACATACATATACACACATATGCATCCTAAGAAGATATATGCTCGTACGTTGGACTGCGTGCGGCCAGCAGTAACAGCCTAGTTGATCAGGCCCTGATCCATCGGGAGGCCTGGTCATGGACCGGGCCGCGGGGGCGTTGATCCCCGGAATAACCTCCAGGTAACCTCCAGGTAAGCCTCTCAGGTTTTCTTTTCTATTTTCACTGTTATTTTTCCAAATCTGCAATCACGCGATTTATCGAGTTTTCTTCCACACACACATACGTGAATACATATAAATGCCTGATACACAGTCTAGACAGGACGAGACGACGAGACAGAAGGGGACGGGGCAGCAAGACGGAGCCCCTTCTAAAGAACGAGAGGGGGAGGGGTCGTGGGCGAGCAAGAACGGGAATGCAATAGTTACCAAGGAGGGAGGAGCGCCGGGCCAGGTGGTAGGGACCAGAATTTAGTGCTATGATTGCTTGATAGAGTCAGTTGTCGAGGTGACACGATAGAACCAATATGGTTGAGAGAGAGAGAGAGAGAGAAAGAGAGAGAGAGAGAGAGAGAGAGAGAGAGAGAGAGAGAGAGAGAGACGGAAAGCAAAAGCTTTAAGCTGTGAAAACATATACGACTTCTCAACTATAATTCCGAACGAAAAAAAGAAATTAAGTAGACACAAGACAAAAAAAAAGTGCAGTGCGCAAATGTAATACACAAGTAAGTGCAACACGCAGAATCACCCGCCGAAAGTTCTTAAAACTATCAGAAAGATGAGGTAGAATCCGAACGAGAACTGGGGTTAAGTTCAAACACTTTCACTAAATGAAACCAGGCGATGTAACTTATCTACGTTGAGATTTACGTTATCTAGTATAGTTAAACCTCTGCCTATTACCGTACCTTAAACCCCCTCAAGAGGCAGAGCAGTAGCCATGATTCGACTCCCCGTATGCGAGTTGTAGGAGCCATTAATCAAACTTCTCAAGAGGTCCAAAAATCGGTAAATCAACTTCTTTAGAGACAACCAGATACTAACTAAGTATCTGTAGTTGAACACCATCGGAAGACCAAGAATCTGTCGATTCAAATCCCTGAAAAGGAGAGAGACGCTGTCGACTAACACTTCGGAGAGGAGAGAGAAGTTGTCGACCAACACTCTGAGAGTAGAAAAGTTGCCGACCAACACTAAAGAAGAGAGAAGTTGTCGTCGACCAACACCTTGAAAAGTAGAAAAGTTGTCGATCAACATTCTGAAAAAGAGAGAAGTTCTCGTCGATCAACACTGAAGAGGAGAGAGAAGTTGTCGACCAACACTGAAGAGACGCAGGCGCTAAAACTTATCACAATAAACCACCGTGAAAATATATCACAAAACATACAAATCTTGGTTTATAAAACTTAAAGAATTTTAGTTACTACGCCTGGCACCGTCGTAGCATGTAAACAAAGATTTTTTTGGGGGGAGGGGGTTACTTAGTCTCGCTGTTATAACACGGCAACACACACAATTTATCATACACATCCCCATGGCATGGGATGTGTAAGATAAAAAAAATAACATCTAAATGGCCAAGGATGAGGTTGATACCACCTAGCTCATTTAATTAGAAAAATGAATGGTTCTTGCGAAGCCTCATACAAATACGAACCTTTTATTTAGGTAAGAGATATGATGCCTGAAAAGTTAAAGACGATATAAGGCGATAATCAAGTGTTCACAGTGGAACTAATATCGAAATTGGTTCGGTAAAATTGACAAATTAATACTTGAAAAATCTGTATATCGATGGTATTAGATACCAAGTATATTAATGAGACATAATGCGATTTTTTTTATCTTTTTTTAAATTTTGAGAGTTGATAAAGTCCCTGGTGGGCGAAACGTTTTCTCAGTAAAATGCCAAAGATCACATAATTAGTTTTATTTAACTTATCTATACAATCTAGAACCAATCCGATCTTCTCATTAAGTATGTTACGCCAGTGTTCTGTCTTTGTCTATGCATATCTGTTGTCTTAAATCCTTCTGTCTTCCTGTGTCTTCGTCTGTATCTGTCTATATAGACAGATGCAGACGAAGACTCGCAGGCTTCCTGCGAGTCTCTCTTCTCATAGTGGCGAGTGACTTGCTCGTCAGGGAACAGGAAAGTGTCTCCTGGCGCTGGTCTGTGTCGGGTGATGATCTTTGTGTGTGTGTGTGTGTGTGTGTGTGTGTGTGTGTGTGTGTTAGGTATCAATGATTTAGTAACAGCTTAACGGGTCTCTGTATTCACATGTCTGCTCGTTAGTACGTCGGTCTCTCTGACTCTCGGCATACGTTAGTGTCTGCGTTGTTTCTGGGTGTCTCCCCTTCCATCGTGACTCATAGACAGTGATAGGAAAACATAGACAGCTGAGAGAAAGGGTCGGGCTTGTGACGCTCGTGGAGGGTGGGCAGACACCTGTCTGGGATACAGGTGTGTGGATGGAGTCCTTGATAACGTGAATGGATAAACCACCCCCCGCAGATGAACATGGGTAGGGGATGGGAGGGGAGGGGCGGGGACGGGAGGGGAGGGGAGGGGCGTTTCAACAGCTGATCGCGGGTGTTGCAGACAGCTTCAGACGTATAATTTGCCCGGAGAACACCTGTTCACAGGTGTTTGAGAGACAGGACGAGTATGCGCTTTCACGCACATGGGCGTACACAACCACCCGCATACATGCCTAGATACACACACACAGACACACAGAAACACACACACACACACACACACACACACACACACACACACACACACACACACACACACACACACACAGGAGGGTCAGGGGAGACATGATAAAGACATACAAAAAACTGCGTGGAATAGACAAGGTGGACAAAGACAGGATGTTCCAGAGATGGGACACAGAAACAAGGGGTCACAATTGGAAGCTGAAGACTCAGATGAGTCAAAGGGATGGTAGGAAGTATTTCTTCAGTCATAGAGTAGTTAGGAAGTGGAATAGTCTGGCAAGCGATGTAGTGGAGGCAGGAAATATACATAGTTTTAAGACGAGGTATGATAAAGCTCATGGAGCAGGGGGAGAAAGGACCTAGTAGCGGTCGGTGAAGAGGCGGGGCCAGGAGCCGAGTCTCGACCCCTGCAACCACAATTAGGTGAGTACACACTCACACACACACACACAAACACACAAATACACACACACACACACACACACACACACACACACACACACACACACACACACACACACACATACACACATACAACAGGCCTAGTGTCGAATCGACATGTGCCTAGGACAAAATGGTAACACACACACACACACACACACACACACACACGTGTGTGTGTGGGCGTCTATGGAGAGCGGGGTTCCACAGGAGTCAGTCGTAGGACCGGTGCTGATTCTGGTATATGTGAACGATATGACGGAAGGAATAGACTCAGAAGTGTCCCTGTTTGCAGATGATGTGAAGTTGATGAGAATAATTCAATCGGACGAGGACCAGGCAGAACTACAAACGGATCTGGACAGATTGCAGGCCTGGTCCAAAAACTGGCTCTTGAAGTTCAACCCCACCAAGTGCAAAGAAAGGCAAAGAAGTCCGCAGACGGAGTACAGTCTAGGGGGCCAGAGACTGCAACCCTCACTCAAGGAAAAGGATCGTGAGATGAGTGTAACAACGGGCACATCTCCTGAGGTGCAGCATATGGGCTCCTAGCAAACCTAAGAATTGCATTCCGACATCTCAATAAGGAATCGTTCAGGACCCTGTACACTGTGTATGTCAGGCCTATATTGGATTATGCAGCACCAGTTTGGAACCCACACCTAGCCAAGCATGTAAGGAAACTAGAGAAAGTGCAAAGGTTTGCAGCAAGACTAGTCCCAGAGCTAAGGGGCATGTCCTACGAGGAGAAGTTAAGCGAAATCGACCTGGCGACATTGGAGGACAGGAGAGATAGGGGGAATATGATAACGACATATAAAATACTGAGAGGAATCGACAAGGTGGATAGAGACAGGATGTTCCAGAGACGGGGCACAGCAACAAGGGGTCACAATTGGAAGTTGATAACTCAGATGAATCACAGGGATGTTAGGAAGTATTTCTTCAGTCACGGAGTAGTCAGGAAGTGAAATAGTCTGGGAAGGGATGTAGTGGAGGCAGGATCCATTCATAGCTTTAAGCAGAGGTACGATAAAGCTCATGGAGCAGGAAGAGTGACCTAGTAACGACCAATGAAGAGGCGGGGCCAGGAGCTATGACTCGACCCCCGCAACCACAACAAGGTGAGAACTAGGTGAGTACACACACACACACAAACTAACAGTAAAATAGTGAAGAAAACTCATTTTTGCTTTAATAGAACCTTTCTCTGTAATGTGTGCCTTTTCCTTACTATTGTCAGCAGTAAGCTATTTAATTCTGCAGCAAATTAAAAGAACAAGTAGAAGAGGCAGTGCCAGGCCTCATAGCTCTCACAGAGACGAAAATATATAAACAGGGAATTGAGGCTATCTAACAGAGAAAGAACTTGAATAGATTCAAGCTCCATAAACTTAGTTTTTAAAAGAGATAACTTAATCTAAATAGGAGAAAGAAACTAATGACCACGTTTCGGTCCGACTTGGACCTTTAACTAGTGTGTGTGTGTGGCTAGTTAATGGTCCAAGTCGGACCGAAACGTCGCGGTAAGCGTCTCTCTCTTATGTGCGGGTTATTTGTGCAGTGTTCCAGTCACGGTAATGTTCTCTTTTATTCTTTAACTTAATCTAGCATAATCTAACTTAGCGTAAAGTAACTTAACTTAAATCATGTAAAGAATAACCTCTTCTAACCTAATCTAACGTAGCCTAATTTGACCTAGCCTATTTTGACCTAGCGTAACTTATCCTAGCAGGGAAAGTGCTTATGCTTCCCTGGTTATAAGTTCAATTTCAATATTATGTATGAAAATGACAGACAGGTTGGCAGGGGCGAGTGTTTATAAGCCGCCGTGCCTCCTGACCAGCCAGTTTGTTGTGCACCCACAGCTCATACTGTGAGCGGAGGCGTAAAAGAAACCGCCATAAGACTACGGAAGTCAAAATAGGTCTTCATCAGTCTCCAGTGGGTACTGTTACACTCTGTAACTGTTACACTCCTGAAATTGCTGAAGGTACCAGTATGGCTGCCGTCACTCACAGACACCAGACTGATTTCCGCACCAGCGTAGCGAAAATAAATCTCAGTGCATCTAAATAAATCTTAATGCATCAGTATTATCCTGCAGCCACTCTGTATATGAGAGCTGCGTAGCGAGAATCCCAGCCAGCTATGTTTTAAAGTCATTTTCCCCTCATACAGGATTGGTTTAAGCGCATATAGTCATGAAATCTCTTAGCTTGAGCTGGGAGACTTCGGTATAGGGACTGCGTCAAACATTCCGGTATGGGGAACCCCTGGCTGCCTTCAAGAGAGAGCTGGACAGATATCTAAAGTCAGTGCCGGATCAGCAGGGCTGTGGCTCGTACGTTGGACTGCGTGCGGCTAGCAGTAACAGCCTCGTTGATCAGGCCCTGATCCATCGGGAGGCCTGGTCATGGATAGGGCCACGGGGGCGTTGATCCCCGGAATAACCTCCAGGTAACCTCCAGGCTCCAGGTATGGATTCAGCAGTGACAAGGGTACCGAAGGTTTATATTTTTTTCATGGGAGAACTAGTCATTACATGGGAAGCAGCAACACCAGTGGAACCACAAGGAAGAGGAAATCGCAGAGGTTCATGGTAGATGAAGGGTGAGGAGAAGGATGTAAATGGGGAGCATGAGTGGAAGGGACGAAGAGGTAAGAGGTGTAGGTGGGGGTAGGATGGGATTAATAGAAGAGTGAAAGAAAAATGAATTTGGGGAGGGGAAGGAGAGGACGCAGGTGACTGGGGAAGGAAGAAGTGTATGGAGGTGGAAGAAGCGGTGGAGGTGGTGGTCTTGCCTGTTCATTCCGATCATAAAGAACGTCAGAGAACGGCGGGTTAAGGCAAAGGCGGAATCGTGTGCAAGAAAGGAGAGAGGGAGGGAGGGGGGGAGTCGTGGAATGAGAGGGGCCTGGGTCAAAAGGGGGGCGTGGCGCGGCAAAAGAGGGGGCGTGGCTGGGCCCCGCCCATCTCCTCGCCGGGACCCGAGGTACGAGCTATCACCTGAGGCTGTGGGCGGCCAGGCTGAGAGACAGGCTCTCTCTCTCTCTCTCTCTCTCTCTCTCTCTCTTTCCTCCGCTTAACTCTCTGCTCAATACCTATCAACACTCTCTTACCTATATAGAGTTTGCATCTGCCAGCACAGGATCAACGTCCGACATATTGGCGGTCAAATGCGTACTAGTGAAGTTGTGTTTACCTTCTGAAATATATATATATATATATATATATATATATATATATATATATATATATATATATATATATATATATATATATATATATATATATATATATATATATATATATATATATAAATTACATTAATTTTTATTTGTAATGTGTTTTTATCATATAACATGTAACAAAACTCTTGTTCTGTGCCGCTGAAGTGTCTGTTGAGCACTCGCTGCTCGTCCTGTGAGCGGTAGCGCACGAGAAAAACTTATGGAGGTAACAAAGGGTCTTTGTCACACTTCACTGGGGCATTTTTACTTACATCATTAAGATATTACAATCATTTCACATATTACAGTCGTATAGCTGATCATCTACTCAATGTACTGTGTAAATACAACAATAAAAGTAATTATCAACTCTGTGAACGCTGGTCACTTAAATAGGTTTGGATTTCATCAAATATGTTGGTTCGTGTATCCTGTACACAGTGTGGAGACACTCTCAAGGTTTCCGATATCTTATCGTTGACAATGAAGGGAATGGACATTTCCTGCAGTGTTTATCTGGACGTCTCCAAATAGCTGAATATCTGGACGATCTAAAGTGTTTGTGCTAGCGTGTGGCCCTTTGTGTTTTATGTAAGTAATATCGTCACTGCTTTGCCATAGATATATGTAAAGTCTGGCCTCAGCAGTGGCAACTCTTCTAGTCTGCTGATCTTGAAACTTTCTCTGTGGACATGCTTTACTGAACACATTTCAGAATGATATTCAGTGGTCTGGCTAGTTCTTGTCTGTACTGTTCTATTTCCTGAAGCTCCTTCGCTATTTGTTCTGTAGCAACTGTTTTTAAACTTACTAGTCTAGTCAGGACATCGACTTCATCCCGTTCCCAGAGGTCTGTGTCAGAGGAAATCCACAAAAGTTTAACTTTAATCCCCTTGTCAGTAAGTTGTGAATAATTATACCTGGCCTCATACGTAAGCAAGTTACATTCAGACCTCAGGCTTTTTAGAGAAAGGTGATGAGGATAGTTTGTAGGTTAATGTGGTTTTACGGCTATCGACTACACGATGATCATTAAGGCTGCACGTACCTTGTTAACCACCAATCAAGAATACCTTAATCTCTTAAACAGGGGTTAAATAACCTCTCAGTGTATATAAACCGGGTTTATACACAGCAAGTTTACAACACTCGGTGTAAACTTGCTGTACCTTCATATATATGTAGAGTTAATACTGCTCTACTAAATAGTAATAATTTGTATTGAACTGGTAATGGTAGAATGTATGTGAATGCCTAACCTAACACACGAAGTAATATGAAACTAAAGGCAACTTTTCGCCAGTGTTTACAAGTGTCAAGACGATGATACAAATGAAACTTCCAAATCATTGCTCGTGTCTTTATCAAAAATATATTGTGCTTGCATATATATCAGTGACATCTGTATGCAATTTTTTTTTTCATAAGTTTTGACTTCGTGAAGTTAAAACTTATGAAAAGTGGAAAATAAGGGCTTATTTAACCGGCAAAATGGCGGACACAGCTGCTCGAGTCAGCTAACTGCAAACTCTCTCTCTCTCTCTGCCCAATGTTGCAAAATCTGTATAAAACTTGTTACAATGAATAAAAAACCTACATTAGCAGGTTCGCGGATGATACAAAAATCTATAACATGAAAGGCAATAAAAATGACTAAGTATCTAAGCAGGAAGATCTCGGTAGACTGAGGAAGATGTTGACGAGGGAGTTTAACGTGGCTTAGTAACACGCACCAGAACTGGAAGAAGCAACACAGGTTACAGAACATAATTTTACCGAGAGGAAGTTTCGCTCAGTTTGGAGCTTTACGAAGTCGTCTTATCGCAGTAAGAGCTAGCTCTGTAACTTCCAGCGTTTCTTCACTGTCGTTGGCAATGCGAAGTCAGGATCAGGAAATGGGAGGAACTAAGATCAAAGCGCACGAAGAACAGTGCGTGAACTCTCAGGCACAGTGACCAAGGGGCAATCATTGAGAATAATTGCTGATCTGTTTGTGAATTGATAAAGCCCACTGTGTGGGCGAAACGTTGTCAGTAAAGACTAGCAATATGCTGCGCTTGTGTTTCTTTTATTATCGTGTCGGCATTTTACACCATTTCTCTCCAACAGTGTCACCGGAGACTCATAATAACGAAACAGCGAGACACTTCTGCACGACAATAACCAACTTTAAAAGCCCGAGACACTTCTGCACGACAACAACCAACTTTAAAACAAACTTCAGATATAGCGATGGACAAATGATAAAAAACAAAACCTGTACTCGGCGTTTTATGGTTCACTGACCTGAAGATACATGTGAACCAACCAGAAAGACGTGCAAAATGACACCCAGATGTAAACACACTTTTAAGTAACGAAGGAAGGCTGATAGGAGGAAGAGAGGAAACAGGGTAACTGCATTCAAAAATTCTTTTTAAGTGGGTTTGAGTCTGAGAAGGACCCGCCTAGCATGGGCCAATAGGCCTGCTGTAGTGTTCCTCTATTATGTTTTTCTTAGCGCTATACACACAAGAGGTCGTAATTATAAGGAAGACCAGGTCCAACAGAGATACTTAAAGAGTTCTTTGTAGAGTGGTGAACCACTGGAATGAGGAACTATGCAGTTGGTTCTGCAGTGTCTGCTGGTGCTTGCACGTGCACAGCAATGATCATGGTATCCCATCTTCATTATAATCATTTATTATTATTATTATTATTATTGTTGTTGTTGTTGCTCTTCTTCTTCTTCTTCTTCTTCTTCTTCTTCTTCTTCTTCTTCTTCTTCTTCTTCTTCTTCTTCTTCTTCTTCTTCTTCTTCTTCTTCTTCTTCTTCTTCTTCTTCTTCTTCTTCTTCTTCTTCTTATTATTATTATTATTATTATTATTATTATTATTTCCATTGTCTTCCTTTCTATCATTACAGAGAATATTATTATCATTTTATGCATTTCCATTTTTTAAATTGCTAAGGTTGGTACCCAAGAGAGTCGACTACCACCCAGGTACTTATTTACCGCTCAGGTGCCAGGAGCACCTTAGCAGTAAATAGGTACCTGGGATCGTCTCGACCTGCTGGAGAACGGAACCTTCTTCCTTATCGGTGTGAGTCGCAACCTCTCGAAGCATTTCAGCCTACAACACGTGTTTCTGGACTCTTGGATGCTATCGTACCTACTCTTGAAACTGTGTGTTGAATTTGCCTCTGTTATTGCAGCCTGAGGGTTATGTACTCACTTATATGTGGTTGCAGGGGTCGACCCACAGCTCCTGCAGTGAGCAGGTAATTTTTTTTAGTATTTGTGTGTGTGTGTGTGTGTGTGTGTGTGTGTGTGTGTGTGTGTGTGTGTGTGTGTGTGTGTGTGTGTGTGTGTGTGTGTGTGTGTGTGTACTCACCTAGTTGTACTTGCAGGGGTCGATTCATAGCTCCTGGCCCCGCCTCTTTACTAGTCGCTACTGGGTCACTCTCCCTGAACCATGAACTCTGTCATACTTCTG
>NC_091301.1:8560806-8610806 GCF_038502225.1 Cherax quadricarinatus
GGAGGAGAGGAGGGCCATAGGAAGACCTTTCTAAAGGAGGGGAAGAGGGCCATAGGAAGACCTTTCCAAAGGAAGGGAGGAGGGCCATAGGAAGACCTTTCCAAAGGAGGGGAAGATGGCCATAGGAAGACCTTCCCAAAGGAGGGGAACAAGGCCATAGGAAGACCTTCCCAAAGGAGGGGAGGAGGAACATAGGAAGATCTTTCCAAAGGAGGGGAAGAGGGCCATAGGAAGACCTTTCCAAAGGAGGGGAAGATGGCCATAGGAAGACCTTCCCAAAGGAGGGGAAGAGGGCCATAGGAAGACCTTCCCAAAGGAGGGGAAGAGGGCCATAGGAAGACCTTCCCAATGGAGGGGAAGAGGGCCATAGGAAGACCTTCCCAAAGGAGGGGAAGAGGGCCATAGGAAGACCTTCCCAAAGAAGGGGAAGAGGGCCATAGGAAGACCTTTCCAAAGGTGGGGAAGAGGGCCATAGGAAGACCTTCCCAAAGGAGGGGAACAGGGCCATAGGAAGACCTTCCCAAAGGAGGGGAGGAGGACCATAGGAAGACCTTTCCAAATGAGGGCAGGAGGGCCATAGGAAGACCTTCCCAAAGGAGGGGAAGAGGGCCATAGGAAGACCTTTTCAAAGGAGGGGAAGAGGGCCATAGGAAGACCTTTCCAAAGGAGGGGAAGAGGGCCATAGGAAGACCTTTCCAAAGGAGGGGAAGAGGGCCATAGGAAGACCTTTCCAAAAGAGGGGAAGAGGGCCATAGGAAGACCTTTCCAAAGGAGGGCAGGAGGGCCATAGGAAGACCTTTCCAAAGGAGGGGAAGAGGGCCATGGGAAAAAACTAAAAAAGAAAAACTTGTTTTTTTTAAATCGTGACTATACTCAGGACAACCATTCTGTGATCCAGCTATGCTGCTGCTGCTGCTCTTGCCAAGAAAGGGAAGGCCTGGATAATGATACAGAAGGCTCTCTTCTTACTCTGCAAGCCTCTCGGCCACACGGGCCGCTTGAAACAAGCCAATTACATATTCTTACATTTTTCGTAAGTGCGGAATTTCAGTTTACTGAGAGAAAAAATGTGTATTTTTCACAGCAGGTAACTGCAAGTTTATTAGGAAAGAGTTACGCCAGCTGGATCCAGATGGCGTACTGCTGACAGTGGTGATGAAACAGTTTGCAGAGCAAGCGTTTTGCTCTGTTTAGATCTTGCTAAAGATTTAAAGTGGTCGAAACATTGCCAGCTAAGAGCTATATCAGCTTGGGGAAATAGATGGCAAGTAACATTTGCACCTGAGAAAACGCAAATGATGATCGTCTCTAGGCACCATGATGGTAATGCTGGTGCAGTAGTAAGGATGAATGGGAGGATGTTGGCACCTGGAGAAGAAGTTGATATCCTTGGGGTGAAATTTGACTCCAAACTAACCATGAAGAACCATGTTGTAAATCTTGCAAACAAGGCAGCCAGGAAGCTTACAGCACTTCGCCGTATCTCGCATCTACTTGACAGTAGGGGTTGCAATATTCTATACGAGGCACAAGTACGCTCACACCTTGAGTATGCTCCACTTTCTTGGTTTGCCTGCCCCACCTCTCATCTGTGACTGCTTGACAGAGTGGAGAACAGAGCAAGACGTCTCATCTCTCGCCTGGACCCATCCTGGATAGATCTACCATTTCAGCAGAGCCTTCAACATAGGAGGGATGTGGGTGGCCTTACTGTTATGTACAAGGCCAATATTGTCAAAGTACCACACTTGGATCCACTTCGAGGACAGCGTGAAACAAGCTTTTATGCCACAAGACGGGCAGAAAGCAGCAACTTCACTCTGGCTGTACCCTTCTCCAGAACATCACTCCATCTGAGATCATATATACCCAGGATGACTAGAGTATGGAACACATTCGTACAGCATAATGATGTCAACGAGATAAAGTCAGTTGATCAAATGAAAATGCTGGCCCACAGATGGCTCCAACTTCATCCTGTTTCCTACTTGTATGTCTCATAACAATAAAAATGTTTTCAAATGAGCTGATGTAGGTAACAGCTCTTAGCTTGCCAATAAAGTTAGGAATCCTTAACCTGTAAATAGCTGTCAATAAAGCTAGGGATCCTTAACCTTGTCAAACCCTGTGTAAAAAAAAATGAAATGAACTTTATTTTGACGCAAGGAAATGAGTGTAAATCTGAAGGAATCAGTTCGACTCTGTGTTTACTGAGCCGTTAATCAGACTATAGATCGACAATATAAATGAATTTTTCATGAATCAGACTGAAAATTCTGCTGACATCTCCAGAATTTCCGACACAACTCAAACCCCATGGAGCTTAGAGGAAGCTGTTGAAAGTATTCTCCAGCACTCTAACCCAGACTCGTCACCCTCCAATGTTCATCAAGAACTGCAAGAAATACCCTATTACATGCCTTAAATATATGGAGATGGTGCTTGGATATATATAGGAAGCATCCCACAGCTATTAAAAGTAGCGAACATAGACCCACTCCACAAAGGTGACAGCAAAAGCAGTCGGAAAAAAAAACTGTAGGCCTAGAACACTGACGTCTCACATTGTCAGCATCTATGAAAGCGTTTTAAGAAGCAACATTGATAATCACATGGATTCAAAATACTGGTGTAGAACAGGTTGCTCCTGCTTTTCGCAACTACTGAACCATTATGACATGGTATTGGCTGCACTGGAAGAAAAATATAATGCAGATTCAGTGTGCAAAGATTTTGCTAAACGTTCGCCGAGTGCGATCATGCTGTAATACCGGACGAAATGTGTACAAAAAGACTTAACTCGAAAAATGGGCAGACTGATTTTTAATTTTCTGATAAATAGAATGCAAAAGTTAAATCAGAGATTACTACAGAGAATAGAGATATTCTCCAAGACACAGTACTCTGCCCCAGTTCTCTTTCTCATCCTCATATCCTACATAGACTGAGGCATAAATTAAGCAAAATCATCCTTTGCAGACGATACTGGATTTGTATGAGACTGTCATTCACTGAAGACACAGTAAATCTCCAAGCTGACATGAAACCAAGTCTTCCAGTTTTATGAGGTCAAACTTCAGTTACTCTGCTATGGAAAGTTCGAGGAAATAAAAACTGGAATGGGGAACAAGAATAATTCAAACCACTCAGCTAAGAGAGAAACTAACGTAAGGTATTTATGAGTGACAACAGCATAATTATCTCACCTTCGAGAATCGCTACAGTGTCATTATCACAATCACAACGAAAATGACAGGCTGGATAACTAGAATCTTCTGAATAAAAGATGCCAAGCTAGCGATGATCCACATGATGTCATGATCACATGATCACATGATCTCATGACTGGGGTATTGCTGCTGTACACTAACATCTCATTTAAGGGCGAGTGTGCAGAGAATGTTGAACGTCCACTGCACGTGTAGATTCAGTCGAGCATCTAGATTCCTGGGTATGCTTGAAATTGGGTTTGCTTGTTCTCTGTCTACTTCGTCCACCCAGGGAGCTTAGCGATGGTCATTCATCAGCAAGTTCACTTAAGGTCATCTTGCCAGTGATGTTAATCAAGGTCATCTTGCCAGTGATGTTAATCAAGGTCATCTTGTCAGTAATGGTAATGAAGGTCATCATGCCAGAGAGCTAAGCTGGCCCATGATCATCCCACCAGTGAGTTCAGCTCACTGATGAACATTCCATCCAGTCAGTGAACTCAGCTCACTCAACATCATCAAAGAAATGATGAAAATGGTTTAGAAACCCGACAAGTTGAAGAATGAGACACCTGTGCAGACATCTGAGAATCTTTACCGTGGAAACGTTTCGCCAGTAAACGTGTCCCGTTCTTCATCATCAAAGAATATATGAGGAGGCTGGGGAATATAGCAAAAGGTATAACAGTGCGTGATGCTCGGTCAGTGAATGCTGCCTCAGAGAGGAGGCTGGAGACAGTAGAAGGGTAGTGTCTGAGATTACTATCTGGTGCGAATAGTGTTTCGGGAGTAAGTTGATAAATTAGACACATGTGAAACACCCGTGTCTAATTTATCAACGTGTCGGTTCTCTGAGGCATTCATCTACGTACTGAAAATAAGGACTGAGAAGAATTAGAAGACGGTGTGGTGGTGCGAGAGGCATAAGTCAAAGAGTGGAAGGGTGTTTTTTCTTGGGAATGGGGGGGGGGGTGAAGGGATGGTCTGATCAAGTAGAAAGGCTGATGATGGTGTTTAAATCCGGGGTCGATGGGAAGGGAAGTACTGAACCTCCGAATAAAGGTTTTGAAAGAGGGTGTGAAGGTTCGTGAAGGAGCGTTAGCAGGACAGCATCTGGAGTTTCTGGAGATCTGGAGAGAGTTCCGGGGGTCAACGCCCCCGCGGCCCGGTCTGTGACCAGGCCTCCTTAGGTCAGTGTCCCAGGATGCGACCCACACCAGTCGATTAACACCCAGGTACCCATTTTACTGATGGGGAACATAGACAACAGGTGGAAAGAAACACGTCCAATGTTTCTACTCTGGCTGGGAATCGAACCCAGGCCCTCACCGTGTGAAGCGAGAGCGTTAACCACCAGGCCACCAGAGCCACAAATGGTAAGGGATTCGAGATAACTGGTTAACCGGACTTCAGTTCTGGGGCTTGGGAGGTCCAGTGCCAGCTCTGGGGCTTGGGAGGTCCAGTGCCAGCTCTGGGGCTTGGGAGGTCTAGTGCCAGCTCTGGGGCTTGGGAGGTCCAGTGCCAGCTCTGGGGCTTGGGAGGTCCAGTGCCAGCTCTGGGGCTTGGGAGGTCCAGTGCCAGCTCTTTAAAAAGCGAGAGCTAATGCTGCAATCATACACTGGATTGTGATATATGTCCACATCTGCAGGAGACAAGTGACAGTGAATGTAAGTAAGAAATGAATCCCTTATTACACAACATTGTATCAGTAAAAATTTAATCACCATCTTCAAGATTTTATTTCTCTGAAAAAGAAACATAACATCAAATGAAAGAAAATAGAATCTACGTTACCAAAAGACGAGAACAAACTGAAGTTATAGAAGATTATACCAATTTAGACAACAAAACAAAAGGGAATTATATCAAAACTAAAATGTTAGTTGTTGATTCGTTGTGGTGAAGTCTGAGCTAAAATTTCGTAATATATAAACTATGTCAGATTCTTAAATCCAGTTTCTCTGTATTTTATGGTTGCTTTTAGAATGAATTTTGAACGAAGAATATTTTGGCTTTGTTTGAGAGATACCGTATTTTCCGGCATATAAGGCGCGTTTTTTTCCCCTACAAAAGTCTTGGAAAATAAGCCTGCGCCTTATATGCTCAAGGTCAGAGACAACCGCCTCATATGCTTGTGCGCCTTATATGACTTGTATGATGATCCTCAGTGTTGACGAATTCTTAAGTTAAAATTTCAGTCTTTTCAATATATTCAACATAACAGAACACGAGAAGCGATGCTGTGTAGCAGATCTGAGCACACAGATGAAAGAATAACGTCAAACTTCAAGTGTCAATCTATAGTCAGAGAGTTAGTCAAAATTAATATACACTAAATTTAACTTGGTAGTAACTGGCCAGTAACATTGTTTCATAATATTATAACTCAGGTGACCGTAATATTTTTTTTTATGTAACAGGGCTCTGGTGGCCTGGTGGTTAACGCTCTCGCTTCACACGGTGAGGGCCTGGGTTCGATTCCCAGCCAGAGTAGAAACATTGGACGTGTTTCTTTCCACCTGTTGTCTATGTTCCCCATCAGTAAAATGGGTACCTGGGTGTTAGTCGACTGGTGTGGGTCGCATCCTGGGACACTGACCTAAGGAGGCCTGGTCACAGACCGGGCCGCGGGGGCGTTGACCCCCGGAACTCTCTCCAGATAAACTCCAGATAAACAGTCGTAGCTGACCCAAGTCGCCAGACGGCAGCAAATATTTATAGGGAACGGTGGTAAAATATTTAGTTTTCAGACATTTAATTACGGGTGAAAAGCAATTAGAGTGACGCTGGTGAACGAAGAGAGGGAGTCAGGATAGGAGGGGAGGGGAGAAAAAAGAATTTTTGGATTTAGCTCGAAAGAATTTGGGTACACAAGGTATGTAGTAAATATAGTTAACAGACTCCTTCAAAAAAAAAAGGTGTCCTCAGAATCCTATTCTGGGTTCAGAAATTTATTACGTGGTAAAAAGATATTAAAAGTACCGTACTGAGTACTGTGATCATGATAACATGAAGTGTCCTGGCCAATGGATTAGGCGTGATGGCCCCATAAAATGGCCCTACCCTATGCTGCCCTGAGATCACGCAATTATACAGTCTTGGGGAAGGAAGGGAGGGAGGAAGGAAGGAAGGAAGGAAGGAAGGAAAGAAGGAAGGAAGAATTACGTTTTCTAGATACCAGTAGCTGACATGAAAACATTCCTTGTTACAGTAAATGATGACTTGGGAAAACTGAACGGCAGATACGTTTGTCAATACTTGGAATTAATCTGTTTCCATTGGATGTGTTACGGGTTACTAGAGGCGCACGGACTAGAGGCGCACAGACTAGAGGCGCACAGATTAGAGAGTCTGGAAAAGCTGTATAAAAATTACATTAGTGTAGCTGTTATTTGCAAAGAATTTAATTTTCACAAATGTTTATCATTCTGTAAAAGAAAGGAATCGGTGAAGGACTTTGAGGAGACACAGAGAAGGTATTTTCCTCTGATGTTTTATTATGAGAAAAGGGTGGGTAAAGAAGAGATAAGAAAAGCAGGAAAAGAGGCGTGAGAGGAAGAGAAGATGAAGGGGAAGAGACGGTTATAAAAAAGGAGAAAAAGGGTATTAGGTGGACGAATGGATAGAGAGTAAGAGAGGAAGAAGTTGACGAAGAGAAGGGAAAAGGAAAGGGAGAGAGAGAGAGAGAGAGAGAGAGAGAGAGAGAGAGAGAGAGAGAGAGAGAGAGAGAGAGAGAGAGAGAGAGAGAGAGAGAGAGAGAGAGAGAGAGAGAGAGACTGACAGAGTAAAGTCAATGAACGGGAGAAAGGGGGAAGAAGAAAGTAAGGAATGTTGCAAAGAAAGGGATTGAGGAAAAGACCGAGGAAGAACAGAAGTGAGGAGAGGGAATGGAATGGGGGAAAAGAAGGAATAAAGAGTGGAGAAATCTTATGAAATAAGGAGGACAGCGAGATGAAGAAAGCTCAATAAAGGGATAATTCAAGGAATAAGTGGAATGAAGGGATGTGTGAAAGAGGGGAAGAGATGGGAAAGGTAAATAAGGGAGGATATTAGAGAACTGAAAAGGAATCTCCACTTGTTGGGAAATAAAATTACTGGGTGTGTATTCTCCCTAGTTTGGTCTTTCCACCTCAACTCTCTTTATTTTCCCCTCCCTACTCTCCCTTCCCCTCTTTCTCCTCCCTCCTCCCATCTTCATACATTCCCTATCTTTATCACTCTGTCTACACTGTCTCGCTCTTTCCTCTCCCCTCTGTCCCCTTCCTTCCCTCACCTCCCTTTCGTGCATTTCTCCCTCCTCTCTCACACTCTCTCACAATCTCTCTTACAGTCTCTCTCACACACTCTCTCACACTCTCTCACACACACACTCATACACTCACACACACACACACTCTCTCACATACTCTCACACATTTTCACACGCACTCACACTCCCCTCCCACAGCCCTCTTCCTTCACTCTCTCTCCCCTCGGAGTCTCCCCTACCTGCCAGTCCTCCTCAACACACGTCAGGGGTCACTAACCCTCACTGTCTCAACACAACTTCTCTTCACCCCGCTTCTCTACATCCATGTAGAGAACCATTAATACTTTCGGTACGGTTGATGTGGTGGTGGTGTTTGTTGTTGGGTTTGGCTGTTGTTGGTGGTGATGGTTTTGGCTATTGTTGGTTTTGGCTGTTGTTGGTTTTGGCTGTTGTTGGTTTTGGCTGTTGTTGGTTTTGGCTGTTGTTGGCTTTGGCTGTTGTTGGTTTTGGCTGTTGTTGGTTTTGGCTGTTGTTGGTTTTGGCTGTTGTTGGTTTTGGCTGTTGTTGGCTTTGGCTGTTGTTGGTTTTGGCTGTTGTTAGTTTTGGGTGTTGTTGGTTTTGGCTGTTGTTAGTTTTGGCTGTTGTTGGTTTTGGCTGTTGTTGGTTTTGGCTGTTGTTGGTTTTGGCTGTTGTTGGTTTTGGCTGTTGTTGGCTTTGGCTGTTGTTGGTTTTGGCTGTTGTTAGTTTTGGCTGTTGTTGGTTTTGGCTGTTGTTGGCTTTGACTGTTGTTGTTAGTTTTGGCTGATGTTATTTTTGGCTATTGCTAGTTTGGGCTGATATTCCTCTTGCTGGTTTTGGCTCTTGTTATTATTGTTGGTGGTGGTTTTGGCTGTTGCTGTTGTAGGTGGTGGTAGTTGTGGTCGTTAATGCTGTTACTGGTGGTGTTGCTATTGTTGTTGATGCTGCTGTTATTGTTGGTCTTGGTGGAGAGCATCACGTAAACACTACATCTCCGTTGTTGGTAAAATACAGTGAAGCAAGATAGCATTAGTCAGTGTTTGAAGAGAGAGGCTGAGATTAGTCTCTAGTCTTCTGTTTACGCCATGAAAGGGATGGCAAGAATGGGAAGGGGAAGAACTAGGGGTAGAATAAAGCAGCGAAAAAAAAAGGGGGAGAGAAGACAGTGGTAAGAGAAGTTTAAGTGACTTGACCACTTTAGGGTGAGGGCGGGTTATAATGAGTACGATTTTCGTTTTGGTCTCAATGACAGTTTAAATCCAAGCTGTTGATTTATTTTATGGCGGAATTAGGATGAGTCGGATCAATTTATCCTACATTACGTCGATTTTTGGCAAAGTTAGGTTAAGTTTTTAAGTTAACTTTGGTGGGAAGTTTAAAATCCACATTATATATATATATATATATATATATATATATATATATATATATATATATATATATATCTATATATATATATATATATATATATATATATATATATATATATATATATATATATATATATATATATATACACACACACACACACACACACACACACACACATATATATATATATATATATATATATATATATATATATATATATATATATATATATATATATATATATATATATATATATATATATATATATATATATATATATATATTTATATTTATGGGAAGTACCACCTCTATATATATACACACACACACACACACACACACACACACACACACACATACACACATACACACACACACACACATGGAATAGACAAGGTGGACAAAGACAGGATGTTCCAGGGAGGGGACACAGAAACAAGAGGCCACAATTGGAAGTTGAAGACACAAATGAGTCAGAGAGATAGTAGGAAGTATTTCTTCAGTCATAGAGTTGTAAGGCAGTGGAATAGCCTAGAAAATGACGTAGTGGAGGCAGGAACCATACACAGTTTTAAGACGAGGTTTGATAAAGCTCATGGAGCGGGGAGAGAGAGGGCCTAGTAGCAACCGGTGAAGAGGCGGGGCCAGGAGCTAGGACTCGACCCCTGCAACCACAAATAGGTGAGTACAAATAGGTGAGTACACACACACACACACACACACACACACACACACACACACACACACACACACACACACACACACACACACACACACACACACACACACACACACACACACACACATATATATATATATATATATATATATATATATATATATATATATATATATATATATATATATATATATATATATATATATATATATATATATATATACATATATACATACATACAAACCAGTGCGACACATGCATACATATCTGATCTTCATGGTCATGTTTTGTATAAAACCTAACACATATACAGCACTAGGCATGTATACATGTATAGCAGTACCAGGCACGTACACATGTATAGCAGTACCAGGCACGTACACATGTATGGCAGTATCAGGCACGTACACTTGTATGGCAGTGTCAGGCACGTACACATGTATGGCAGTATCAGGCACGTACACATGTATGGCAGTATCAGGCACGTACACATGTATGGCAGTATCAGGCACGTACACTTGTATGGCAGTATCAGGCACGTACACTTGTATGGCAGTATCAGGCACGTACACTTGTATGGCAGTATCAGGCACGTACACTTGTATGGCAGTATCAGGCACGTACACTTGTATGACAGTATCAGGCACGTACACATGTATGGCAGTATCAGGCACGTACACTTGTATGGCAGTATCAGGCACGTACACTTGTATGGCAGTATCAGGCACGTACACATGTATGGCAGGTAGTGCTGGTAGAAGTGCGTGCACACGAAAACATAACAAGTAGACTCCTTTTCAAGATCGTGGTGGTGTTGGTGTTGTTGTTGGAGGCTGGTGGAGGAGAAGGAGGAGGAGGAGGAGGAGGAGGAGGAGGAGGAGGAGGAGGAGGAGGAGGAGGAGGAGGAGGAGGAGGAGGAGGAAGAAGATAGTGGAGGTGGGTGATCTTGCGGTGTGCTGCAGCCCCGGGGCCTCCCATGTATGGATCGCAATGGATCGTTAGCACCGACGTCGCAAGGGGGGTCTGAAGAGAGCAGGGTGTAGGGGACGAAGAGAGGGGTGTAGGGGCAAAGAAAGGGGTGTAGGGGACGAAGAGAGGGGTGTAGGGGCAAAGAGAGGGGGTGTAGGGGACGAAGAGAGGGGTGTAGGGGCAAAGAGAGGGGGTGTAGGGGACGAAGAGAGGGGTGTAGGGGCAAAGAGAGAGGGTGTAGGGGACGAAGAGAGGGGTATAGGGGCAAAAAAAAGGAAGGAATGGAAGAAGAAAGGGGATATCGGGGAAGGAGAGAGGGGTGCAAGGGGAGTAAAGAAAGGTGTAGTGGGGTCAGAAGAGAGGTGTAAGGGGCGAGGAGAAGGGTGTGAGTGTAAAGAGATTGATGAAAGGACGAGAAGACGGGTGTATAGGACAAATGAAGGTGTACTGGGGGCGAAGGAGGAGTGTAGGGAACATAGAGAGTAGTGAAAAGCTAAGAAGAAAGAAGAGTAGGGAATGAAGGAAGGGGTGAAGGGAACATAGAGATTAGCAGAAAGGAAGAAAGGAGAGAAGGAAACGAAGGAGAAGTGTAGGGGACATAGAGACTAGTAAAAAGTAAGAAAAGAGAGTAGGGAACACAGGAAGAGTGTAGGGACAGAGAGATTAGTAGAAAAGAAGAAAGAAGAGTAGGGAACGCAGGGGGACAAGGAGAAGGATGTAGAAGACAAAGTAAAAACATGCTGAGAGAGAAGATATAAATATTAACAAGATCAACTGCCAATAAAACACACATAACATATAATTATTTTACAGCCTCACATCTTAAGAAATAACAAACCATAAACAAGACACAAATAACCAACACTCAGGAGAGTGAAATATGTGACGATATTTCGATAGGTAGTAGGTTGGTAGACAGCAACCACCCAGGGAAGTACTACCGTCCTGCCAGATGACTGTGAAACAAAAACCTGTAACTGTTTTGCATGATGGTAGGATTGCTGGTTTCTTTTTCTGTCTCATAAACACGCTAAGATAACAGGGATATCTTGCTACTCCTACTTACACTTTGGTCACACTTCACAGACACGCACATGCATATATATATATACATACATCTAGGTTTTTCTCCTTTTTCTAAATAGCTCTTGTTCTTTTTTATTTCTTCTATTGTCCATGGGGAAGTGGAAAAGAATCTTTCCTCCGTAAGCCATGCGTGTCGTATGAGGCGACTAAAATGCCGGGAGCAATGGGCTAGTAACCCCTTCTCCTGTATACAATTACTAAAAAAGAGAAGAAGAAAAACTTTATAAAACTGGGTTGCTTAAATGTGCGTGGATGTAGTGCGGATGACAAGAAACAGATGATTGCTGATGTTATGAATGAAAAGAAGTTGGATGTCCTGGCCCTAAGCGAAACAAAGCTGAAGGGGGTAGGAGAGTTTCAGTGGGGGGAAATAAATGGGATTAAATCTGGAGTATCTGAGAGAGTTAGAGCAAAGGAAGGGGTAGCAGTAATGTTAAATGATCAGTTATGGAAGGAGAAAAGAGAATATGAATGTGTAAATTCAAGAATTATGTGGATTAAAGTAAAGGTTGGATGCGAGAAGTGGGTCATAATAAGCGTGTATGCACCTGGAGAAGAGAGGAATGCAGAGGAGAGAGAGAGATTTTGGGAGATGTTAAGTGAATGTATAGGAGCCTTTGAACCAAGTGAGAGAGTAATTGTGGTAGGGGACTTGAATGCTAAAGTAGGAGAAACTTTTAGAGAGGGTGTGGTAGGTAAGTTTGGGGTGCCAGGTGTAAATGATAATGGGAGCCCTTTGATTGAACTTTGTATAGAAAGGGGTTTAGTTATAGGTAATACATATTTTAAGAAAAAGAGGATAAATAAGTATACACGATATGATGTAGGGCGAAATGACAGTAGTTTGTTGGATTATGTATTGGTAGATAAAAGACTGTTGAGTAGACTTCAGGATGTACATGTTTATAGAGGGGCCACAGATATATCAGATCACTTTCTAGTTGTAGCTACACTGAGAGTAAAAGGTAGATGGGATACAAGGAGAATAGAAGCATCAGGGAAGAGAGAGGTGAAGGTTTATAAACTAAAAGAGGAGGCAGTTAGGGTAAGATATAAACAGCTATTGGAGGATAGATGGGCTAATGAGAGCATAGGCAATGGGGTCGAAGAGGTATGGGGTAGGTTTAAAAATGTAGTGTTAGAGTGTTCAGCAGAAGTTTGTGGTTACAGGAAAGTGGGTGCAGGAGGGAAGAGGAGCGATTGGTGGAATGATGATGTAAAGAGAGTAGTAAGGGAGAAAAAGTTAGCATATGAGAAGTTTTTACAAAGTAGAAGTGATGCAAGGAGGGAAGAGTATATGGAGAAAAAGAGAGAAGTTAAGAGAGTGGTGAAGCAATGTAAAAAGAGAGCAAATGAGAGAGTGGGTGAGATGTTATCAACAAATTTTGTTGAAAATAAGAAAAAGTTTTGGAGTGAGATTAACAAGTTAAGAAAGCCTAGAGAACAAATGGATTTGTCAGTTAAAAATAGGAGAGGAGAGTTATTAAATGGAGAGGTAGAGGTATTGGGAAGATGGAAGGAATATTTTGAGGAATTGTTAAATGTTGATGAAGATAGGGAAGCTGTGATTTCGTGTATAGGGCAAGGAGGAATAACATCTTGTAGGAGTGAGGAAGAGCCAGTTGTGAGTGTGGGGGAAGTTCGTGAGGCAGTAGGTAAAATGAAAGGGGGTAAGGCAGCCGGGATTGATGGGATAAAGATAGAAATGTTAAAAGCAGGTGGGGATATAGTTTTGGAGTGGTTGGTGCAATTATTTAATAAATGTATGGAAGAGGGTAAGGTACCTAGGGATTGGCAGAGAGCATGCATAGTTCCTTTGTATAAAGGCAAAGGGGATAAAAGAGAGTGCAAAAATTATAGGGGGATAAGTCTGTTGAGTGTACCTGGTAAAGTGTATGGTAGAGTTATAATTGAAAGAATTAAGAGTAAGACGGAGAATAGGATAGCAGATGAACAAGGAGGCTTTAGGAAAGGTAGGGGGTGTGTGGACCAGGTGTTTACAGTGAAACATATAAGTGAACAGTATTTAGATAAGGCTAAAGAGGTCTTTGTGGCATTTATGGATTTGGAAAAGGCGTATGACAGGGTGGATAGGGGGGCAATGTGGCAGATGTTGCAAGTGTATGGTGTAGGAGGTAGGTTACTGAAAGCAGTGAAGAGTTTTTACGAGGATAGTGAGGCTCAAGTTAGAGTATGTAGGAAAGAGGGAAATTTTTTCCCAGTAAAAGTAGGCCTTAGACAAGGATGTGTGATGTCACCGTGGTTGTTTAATATATTTATAGATGGGGTTGTAAGAGAAGTAAATGCGAGGGTCTTGGCAAGAGGCGTGGAGTTAAAAGATAAAGAATCACACACAAAGTGGGAGTTGTCACAGCTGCTTTTTGCCGATGACACTGTGCTCTTGGGAGATTCTGAAGAGAAGTTGCAGAGATTGGTGGATGAATTTGGTAGGGTGTGCAAAAGAAGAAAATTAAAGGTGAATACAGGAAAGAGTAAGGTTATGAGGATAACAAAAAGATTAGGTGATGAAAGATTGAATATCAGATTGGAGGGAGAGAGTATGGAGGAGGTGAACGTATTCAGATATTTGGGAGTGGACGTGTCAGCGGATGGGTCTATGAAAGATGAGGTGAATCATAGAATTGATGAGGGAAAAAGAGTGAGTGGTGCACTTAGGAGTCTGTGGAGACAAAGAACTTTGTCCTTGGAGGCAAAGAGGGGAATGTATGAGAGTATAGTTTTACCAACGCTCTTATATGGGTGTGAAGCGTGGGTGATGAATGTTGCAGCGAGGAGAAGGCTGGAGGCAGTGGAGATGTCATGTCTGAGGGCAATGTGTGGTGTGAATATAATGCAGAGAATTCGTAGTTTGGAAGTTAGGAGGAGGTGCGGGATTACCAAAACTGTTGTCCAGAGGGCTGAGGAAGGGTTGTTGAGGTGGTTCGGACATGTAGAGAGAATGGAGCGAAACAGAATGACTTCAAGAGTGTATCAGTCTGTAGTGGAAGGAAGGCGGGGTAGGGGTCGGCCTAGGAAGGGTTGGAGGGAGGGGGTAAAGGAGGTTTTGTGTGCGAGGGGCTTGGACTTCCAGCAGGCATGCGTGAGCGTGTTTGATAGGAGTGAATGGAGACAAATGGTTTTTAATACTTGACGTGCTGTTGGAGTGTGAGCAAAGTAACATTTATGAAGGGATTCAGGGAAACCGGCAGGCCGGACTTGAGTCCTGGAGATGGGAAGTACAGTGCCTGCACTCTGAAGGAGGGGTGTTAATGTTGCAGTTTAAAAACTGTAGTGTAAAGCACCCTTCTGGCAAGACAGTGATGGAGTGAATGATGGTGAAAGTTTTTCTTTTTCGGGCCACCCTGCCTTGGTGGGAATCGGCCGGTGTGATAATAAAAAAAAAAAAAAATAATTTCGGTCCGACTTGCACCTTTGTTCCAGTCACGTTATTGTTGTGCCTTTTCAAGTACGCTATTTATGGAACAAATTAGACCCCTCATACTTGCTAGATCTCAGATATTTTCATTATGACTTTCTGCTGTTGTAACTTACTTCTTACACTTCTTACATTGTTCTGCGATAAATCGATAAATCATGAATGCTTCTTTAGACTGGCTTCAAACTTGCCCAGTAGTCACGCGAAAATTTGTATTTCAAGTGGGTATTCTGGTTCTTTGTTTCTTTATATATAAAAGACTGGATTTCGTAATGTATATATATATATATATATATATATAGATATATATATATATATATATATATATATATATATATATATATATATATATATATATATATATTTCTGACAGAAGAACACAAGAAGTTTTTACACTATTATAAAATGTAAATAGAATTTGCATGTGTTTTACATTATTTTTTAATATTATCTCGCTAAGGCCTTGATTTAATCTCTTTCAAAATGGTGTTTTGACCCCCAGCCTTCCTAGCCTTATTTAAGGATATAGACATCATATAAACCTAAAATGGTAAGAATACGGAAACGAAGCAAAAAGAAAAGGAAAGGAAAGCAGCCGAAACATACAAATTTTTGTTTTAATGAAGGATAAATAACGTGGGTGTTAAATAAATGACGTATAGCACGCACCATAAATATAACGGTGATAAAGGAAGTGATAAGGTAAACAACGCAGAGCATGTGGAGAGAGAGAGAGAGAGAGAGAGAGAGAGAGAGAGAGAAGAAGAAGAAGAAGAAACCGGGGTGAATTACTGACCGGCGAGTCAGTGAGGTCAGAGAACACTGTCAGAATGTCAGTGTTGTAGTAGATCCTACCCTATGTAATGGTATTTTCGCCACCTCACCTGTCTTCGGTTTTCGCCACCTCACCTGTCTTCGGTTTTCGCCACCTCACCTGTCTTCGGTTTTCGCCGCCTCACCTGTCTTCGGTTTTCGCCACCTCACCTGTCTTCGGTTTTCGCCACCTCACCTGTCTTCGGTTTTCGCCACCTCACCTGTCTTCGGTTTTCGCCACCTCACCTGTCTTCGGTTTTCGCCACCTCACCTGTCTTCGGTTTTCGCCACCTCACCTGTCTTCGGTTTTCGCCGCCTCACCTGTCTTCGGTTTTCGCCACCTCACCTGTCTTCGGTTTTCGCCACCTCACCTGTCTTCGGTTTTCGCCGCCTCATCTGTCTTCGGTTTTCGCCGCCTCACCTGTCTTCGGTTTTCGCCACCTCACCTGTCTTCGGTTTTCGCCACCTCACCTGTCTTCGGTTTTCGCCGCCTCACCTGTCTTCGGTTTTCGCCGCCTCACCTGTCTTCGGTTTTCGCCGCCTCACCTGTCTTCGGTTTTCGCCACCTGATCCATTTTCTAATTCTTTCGCCACCTGACCCGTCTTCTAACTTCCATTTCGAACCTTTCAACCAATCTTGTGGTTTTCTGAACCCCTATTCTCTGGTTCAGTTTCGAAGTGATAAAATAGGACGGGGTGAAACGTCGTCTCCTGACTGTGTATTGCATCGTTAGATTACGATCAGAGGAAAAATACTCATGTTGAAAGACGATCCGTAAATTAAATGACTCGAGTCCAGCCCCCGACAAGACGAATGTAAATTAAAAGGTAATTTTAAGTTTATTTTTTATACGGCGTTTTAGGAAAGGTGGGAACTGGTGGAGAAGTTTAACGCTCTGTTAGAGGAGCCGTGAACACGGGGAGGCGAGGAAGGGTAGTGTTGGGAGAGAGAGAGAGAGAGAGAGAGAGAGAGAGAGAGAGAGAGAGAGAGAGAGAGAGAGAGAGAGAGAGAGAGAGACGTACACACATACAACAAGCTCACACATCTACACACACTCTCACTCCCAAACACGCTCTCTCTCTCTCTCTCTCTCTCTCTCTCTCTCTCACATACACACAAACTCCATCACCAGCTGTAGGCGCTTGTAAGTGAGGAACACAAATACTTGGCCAATAAATAAAATATCAACGAACATGACAGCATAATAGATGGAGATTTACTAAAATATAAGACATTACCAACCAGTACAGACCACCAATGAAAAAACATACAATTCTGATTTAATGCAAAAAACATACACGAAGATAAATATTACAATTTTCAAGGAAGTATATATATATATATATTTATATATATATATATATATTTATATATATATATATAAATATATATATATATATATATATATATATATATATATATATATCCTAGGTAGTAGGTTGGTAGACAGCAACCGCCCAGGGAGGTACTACCATCCTGCCAAGTGAGTGTAAAACGAAAGCCTGTAATTGTTTTATATGATGGTAGGATTGCTGGTGTCCTTTTTTCTGTCTCATAAACATGCAAGATTTCAGGTACGTCTTGCTACTTCTACTTACATTTAGGTTACACTACACATACATGTACAAGCATATATATACACCCCCCCTCTAGGTTTTCTGCTATTTTCTTTCTAGTTCTTGTTCTTGTTTATTTCCTCTTATCTCCATGGGGAAGTGGAACAGAATTCTTCCTCCGTAAGCCATGCGTGTTGTAAGAGGCGACTAAAATGCCGGGAGCAAGGGGCTAGTAACCCCTTCTCTTGTATAAATTACTAAATTTAAAAGAGAAACTTTTGTTTTTCTTTTTGGGCCACCCTGCCTCGGTGGGATACGGCCGGTTTGTTGAAAGAAGAAAGAATATATATATATATATATATATATATATATATATATATATATATATATATATATATATATATATATATATATATATATATATATATATATATATATATATATATATATTATCATGAACCCAAGTACCTGTGTTGGAGGTGTGCGACACAGGTGACAGTCACGTTTATCAATCAACAATGAAGGCTGTGAGTGAGTGAGTGAGTGAGTTAGTGAGTGAGTGAGTGAATGAGTGAGTTAGTGAGTGAGTGAGTGAGTTAGTGAGTGAATGAGTGAGTTAGTGAGTGAGTGAGTTAGTGAGTGAGTGAGTGAGTGAGTTAGTGAGTGAGTGAGTGAGTTAGTGAGTTAGTGAGTGAGTGAGTGAGTTAGTGAGTGAGTGAGTGAGTTAGTGAGTGAGTGAGTGAGTTAGTGAGTGAGTGAGTGAGTGAGTGAGTTAGTGAGTGAGTGAATGAGTGAGTTAGTGAGTGAGTGAGTGAGTTAGTGAGTGAGTGAGTGAAAGAGTGAGTTAGTGAGTGAGTGAGTTAGTGAGTGAGTGAGTGAGTGAGTGAGTGTGTGAATGAGTGAGTTAGTGAGTGAGTGAGTGAGTGAGTGAGTGAGTGAGTGAGTTAGTGAGTTAGTGAGTGAGTGAGTCAGCAACAAATTGTGTGCTTTAATATAGTCTCGTTAGTCACAAGGACACAAGTGCAACTAATGTAACATTTTATTCCGGTAACGTTTCTCTCTCTCTAGGAGCTTTACCAATTGGCTTGTTAAAGCTCCTGAAGAGCGAAACGTTGCCGCAATGTCACATTAGTTGCACTTGTGTCACTGTACCCGAATTATTGTCGGTAATTCAACCAGTGTTATCACACGTGTATTCTTCCCTTCACCAAATACCTAAGTACCATATTTACAAAGGTACAAGGATAATAATATAGGTATACACGTATTGCACACGTGTGCCCTGTTCATATACATGGATTTTCACTACATGCCGATGTAGTAGTAAACAGTGTATACTACTGCAATACACAGTTATCTTTTTACACTGTTTCTGTGTGCATGTGGACTTCCTTGGTCCACTGACAAATGTCCACTACAATATGCGCCAGTTGATGATGGCCGGAGAGTGTCTGGGTAGACGGCACGACTTGCTAGACACAGTACCGTATTTTCTGGTATATAAGGCGCATGACAGACGTATCATAACGATAAATCAGTTAATATATTCATGAGTTAATTACCGTCTTACTTTAAGCTAAAGCGTAACCCGAAGCTTGCCCTGAACCCTGACCTTGAGGCTATAAGGCACCGGGTGATTTCCCTAGTCTTTTTGTGGGAAAGAAAAGGCGCGTCTTACATGCCGGTAAATACTGTAATTGAATCATTGTCTTATCCAATTCCCCTTCGACATATCAGAATGCCAAAGCCCATCTAAGGGTCGTCAGACGATCCACGGTTGTATACCAGCACTAGATGGCTCTGGTTACCGGCCGGCCTCTCTCCAAAAAAAGAATAACTTCGGGACTGTGGTTGATCTAGCGTGCTCCGAGTAAATATATATTTACACCGGGAGCACGCGACACTGGCCGATATGGTTTAATAAGAGCTTATACTGCGTGGTATAAAAGAGCCTCTACTTCCTAACGTAGTTGAAGTTTTCCTAATGCATTTTCAGCTAAAAACTCTGCCGACGGTGCTAAATATTTATCCTCTAATGAAAAGCAACCGATACGCTAAGACAAAACATTAAATGAAGGTATATTGATACTGGCAATATCCAGCGAAAATATGAATAAGAGGACGCAAATGAAAACAATTAGGACATGTTTATTAGATTCGTTTCTCGGTCCTGGGATCTTGGTCACTACAGATGATACAAGAGAAAAAGATTATACAGTATATATATATATATATATATATATATATATATATATATATATATATATATATATATATACATATATATACATGTTCGAACCACCTCAACAACCCTTCCTCAGCCCACCAAAACTGTTGTCCAGAGGGCTGAGGAAGGGTTGTTGAGGTGGTTCGGACATGTAGAGAGAATGGAGCGAAACAGAATGACTTCAAGAGTGTATCAGTCTGTAGTGGAAGGAAGGCGGGGTAGGGGTCGGCCTAGGAAGGGTTGGAGGGAGGGGGTAAAGGAGGTTTTGTGTGCGAGGGGCTTGGACTTCCAGCAGGCATGCGTGAGCGTGTTTGATAGGAGTGAATGGAGACAAATGGTTTTTAATACTTGACGTGCTGTTGGAGTGTGAGCAAAGTAACATTTATGAAGGGGTTCAGGGAAACCGGCAGGCCGGACTTGAGTCCTGGAGATGGGAAGTACAGTGCCTGCACTCTGAAGGAGGGGTGTTAATGTTGCAGTTTAAAAACTGTAGTGTAAAGCACCCTTCTGGCAAGACAGTGATGGAGTGAATGATGGTGAAAGTTTTTCTTTTTCGGGCCACCCTGCCTTGGTGGGAATCGGCCAGTGTGATAATAAAAAAAAAATATATATATATACATATATATACATATATATATATACATATATATACATATATATATATATACATATATATATACATATATACATATATATACATATATATATAGTGGAGCATGCAAGTCATTGGAGAAGGTTAAGTAAAGGTGTCACGTCATCTAATTATTGTGTCACGTGGCAGCAGGAGATCAGTATGGAGTAGTGATGTGTCAAAGAGTAGATGAGATGATATATTAGCCTCACCTTTATTCTGCGGTGTTGAAAGTAGCAATCCATGTTGGGTTATTTCGATAAGTTCTACGTTGGTCTAGTTTAGGAGATGATCCGCTTGAGATCTGTACAAGACACAAGCATTGTTGGCGTCGTGCAGTTAAACTCGCAGATCTAAAGAGTAGCTGTAAAGACTTGATTTTTGTGCAGAGTTGGATATGAAAAAAAAGTTGATACAAGCTTGGCTTGTCTTGCTGAACGATCCTGGCTGACTAGGCCAAGTTGAAAAGTTCCTTGTAGGGTGCTACATGTCAGGAGGCAGTTTGTGGTGTAAGAAGTAATGACAAGGAGAAGGGAGGAACAGTAGCATATAAATGGAGAGGAGAGGAATAATAAAAGGGAAGCAGCTGGGGTTAACACAGATGACCACTGCACAACGCACTAGATGAGACAATTGGGAAAGGGGAGAGAACACAATGAAAGGGATATCCACGGGAGTGAAACCTGATTCTGCAATGACTACTTTCTTGCCACCAGCAGTTACAAAACTCTACATAAGGCTCAACTTCGCTCTAACCTTGAGTATGCATCATTGTTTTAGATGGCCTGTGCTCATCCTAGTTCAGATTTCTGCACAAGAAAAACCATGGCTCTGTCGAAATGTTTCCTCAATAAAGATTCCCATACGTTGCATAAGTGTCTCAATCTTCAACTTGTCGGTTTTCAAAACCATTCATCACAACTGTCAGACACTGCATAATCATGGGATCTTGATACAAAGAATTCTTCAAAATTTGTCCAACCTTTGGACGAAGACCTACTTCGACTAGTGGATGGTTCCACTATGACCCCGCCTCCTCCTGCTTCGCCTCACCTCTCTACAGTATATAAGCCACGTCTACGGCCCTATGCTGTATATTCTACAAGATTGATGGACTGAACACATCTACTCCTTTCTACTTTGTATTGGACTGATGAAGCCACTGTCTAGCGAAACGTTTCCTCAATAAAGATTCTCATACGTTGCATAAGTGTCTCAATCTTCAACTTCAGAGATGTCGCTGACCTTACCGTTTCATATAAAGATATCACTCCTTAAATTCCCCCATTCCTCCACCAGGACAATCGTGGACAACCAGACGACAGCTGTTATGCCTCAAGACGGGCTGTCATCAACAGCTTCACTCCGGTTGTACCATTTTCAAACAGTGGTCAATCAATTTCCCCGCTGATTAGTACATGAATAATTTTCATGAAAGATAAAATCATATAAGATACCACTGGCTGAGGAGTACAGCATGGTCGAGTTTTGAAAAAGGCTTCATGTACGACAGCAACTTATTTCTTTACAAAGTCGAATTTGCAAGCAAAAAAAAAAAAGTCTTATTCTACCTCAACTCATTTTAAAGCTCAGATATCTGTAAAGTATATTACTGCTTTATAAAACAGCCGGCTACCTATTAAATGCTCGAGAAAACCCGAGACTGACCCCGGGTCTTTCGGTTGTGAACTAGGAGCCACAGAAGCATTTACAGCTCGAAGGGAAAAAAATTAACTCTTAGAATTAAATGTTTATATTTTGCTTCTCTAGATAGTTTAAAGCAATTAAAAATAGTAACAGATTTTACGATCTATATCAGATTAGCGATTTTGATTTCTTTGAATGTAGTAGCAATAATAATATTAATAATAATGTAATTATATAAATAATAATAGTAATAAAAACGATAATAATAATAATAATAATAATAATGTTAATAATAATAATAGTAATAATAATAATAATAATAATAATAATAATAATAATAATAATAATAATGATGATAATAATAATGATGATGATAATAATAATAATAATAATAATAATAATAATAATAATAATAATAATAATAATGTTAATAATAATAATAGTAATAATAATAATAATAATAATAATAATAATAATAATAATAATAATAATAATAATAATGATGATGATAATAATAATAATAATAATAATAATAATAATAATAGTAATAATAATAATAATAATAATAATAATAATAATAATAATAATAATAATAATAATAATAATAGAAATAATGTTAATAATAATAATAATAATAATAATAATAATAATAATAATAATAATAATAATAATAATAATAATAATAATAATAATAATAATAATGATAATAATAATAATATTAATAATAATAATGATAATAATAATAATAATGATAATAATAATAATAATAATAATAATAATAATAATAATAATAATAATAATAATAATAATAATAATGATAATAATAATAATTATAATAATAATAATGATAATAATAATAATAATAATAATAATAATAATAATAATAATAATGATAATAATAATAATAATAATAATAATAATAATAATAAAGCAGAAGAATCTCATTTTTTTACTTTTGTCTTCTGGGTGAAAAACAGAGTTGCTACAAGCTCGGTAATACAACACGGTATGTAAACTCAACCTAAAACAAGCCTACGAAATCAAACAAGGTGGCTTATTTCTTTTGCGGGATGTTGGTAGAGGGAGGATGAGGCAGGAATGCATGTGAGGCATGCTGAGGAAGTGGTAAGAGAACTAGGGAGGGGCGAGGAACTGAAGGAGAGAGGAAGGAGTTAGCGATTCCTCTCTAGACTAATGGACAATGAGAGTGAAATGTGGGTCGTGTCCTCCGTAGAGTGCGAGTGAGGCAGCAGAATGGCACAGACAATGATACAAAGAACACTTAGGTGATCTCATTTCATATTTTACATACACACACACACTCACACACATACACACACACACACATATATATATATATATATATATATATATATATATATATATATATATATATATATATATATATATATATATATATATATATATATATATATATATATATATATATATATATATATATATATATATATATATATATATATATATATATATGCATATATATATATATATATATATATATATATATACATATATATATATATATATATATATATATATATATATATATATATATATATATATATGTATGTATGTATGTATGTATGTATGTATATATATATATATATATATATATATATATATATATATATATATATATATATATATATATATATCCCGTGAACATATTCTGAGTGGTACGGACTAACATCTTGGAACGTGTTTAATGTTGGATTATACTAGACAATTATCATAGTGTGTAAGATTTTTAATGTGATAACTCAGCTGTGGTACATTATCCACCCTTGATGTAGCAAAGGAACTGCAAAGTGTGAGGAGACTGAGAACTGTGAGAACTCCAGCATCAAAGAACCTGCCTTGAGAGGTTTAATAATAAGAAACCTGAACCTTGAGGTTGTATTCGAATGCTGCATCAAACAATATAATTTAACTATTACACGAGGAGACTGTAATCCATGCAATGACTTAATTGTGTTATGTACAAAGTTATAACTAACTTTTTCCATTGAGATCTGATAAAGTCTCTTTGTGACTTCTCTAATCCCTCTGCGCTACCACTTGCAGGATGAGCTGAGGCTCTACAGTAAACTTCTGCTCACAGAATGAGCAGTTGGTGCACGGTACACTGTTGTTTACATGATGAACTGCGGCTCATCTTACAGAATGAGCTCTGGTTGAACATTAAACCACAGCACACAAATTTCAGGTGCACAATAAACCACCACTCAGCTTCAGGTGCACAATAAACCCCAACTTTTTCTCAGACTGTCAAGTTACTTGCCAATATAATTAAAAAGATCTAAATTATATATTAGTCAAAACATAATACACTTCTTGTTTTCCCAGACATAAATAACATACGTACCAACAGCATTATACACGGTCAGTTGGTCTGTGTTTTCTTCTTTTAGTTGCTCTGCACACGCCATTTAGATTAGGTTAAGTAAGTCAATTCACAGTAAGAATTTTGGGATGAACTGCCCATGGAACAGCAGACAATATGTTGAAATGGCTTTTGCGATTCTCTAAATACGAATGCTATTTGTTGAAATTCCCTTTTTTTATATATTAGTAACTATAATTTACTACTCAAAAGACAAGATGAATAAACTACTGCTCACAGGAGTTAGTGTCCTGTTATGAGTAGTTGAGGAGCGAGGCCAGGAGCCAGGACTCGACCCACGCAACAACAGTTAAGTGATACTCAAACTGTGTAAACCTATCAACTACCAACACTTGACATACACACACATACATACACACATACACACAAAAGTAGCCACATTTAGAAACACACACACACACACACACACACACACACACACACACACACACACACACACACACACACACACACGTGGTGCTGGAAAACCTCATGCACCAACATGTTAAGGACACTACCAGAGTGAGAGGGGAGGATGAACCAGCAAGATTGGACCTTGTGTTCACCCTGGGCAGTTCAGACATTGAGGACATCACGTATGAGAGTCCCCTAGGAGCTAGCGACCACGTGGTTCTGTGCTTTGAATATATAGTAGAGCTGCCAGTGGAGAGAGTAACAGGAGTTGAATGGGAAAAGCCTGACTATAAAAGAGGAAACTACATAGGGTTGAGGAACTTCCTGCAGGAGGTCCCGTGGGACAGAGAACTGGCAGGAAAGCCAGAAAATGAAATGATGGAATATGTAACAACAAAATGCAAGGAGGCAGTGGAAAGGTTTATTCCCATGGGCAACAAAAACAACGGGAAGACCAGAACGAGCCCCTGGTTTACCCGACGGTGTAAGGAGGCAAAAACAAAGTGCAATAGAGAATGGAAAAAGTATAGAAGGCAGAGAACACGCGAAAATAGGGAGATGAGTCGCAGAGCCAGGAACGAGTACGCACAGGTAAGGAGGGAGGCCCAGCGACAGTATGAAAATGACATAGCATCGAAAATCAAGACCCGAAACTGTTGTATAGCCACATCAGGAGGAAGACAACAGTCAAAGACCAGGTGATCAGATTAAGGACAGAAGGGGGAGAACTCACAAGACATGACCAGGAGGTATGTGAGGAGCTAAACAGGAGATTTAAGGAAGTTTTTACAGTAGAGACAGGAAGGGCTGTGGGAAGTCAGTACAGAAGGGAACATCAAGAGGGAATATACCACCAAGTGTTGGATGACATACGAACAACCGAGGAGGAGGTGAAGAAGCTGCTAAGTGACCTTGATACCTCAAAGGCGATGGGACCGGACAACATCTCCCCAAGGGTCCTTAGAGAAGGAGCAGAGATGCTGTGCGTGCCTCTAACCACAATCTTCAACACATCCCTTGAAACTGAGCAACTACCTGGGAAATGGAAGACAGCAAATGTAGTCCCCATATTTAAGAAAGGAAACAGAAACGAGGCGCTAAACTACAGACCTGTGTCTCTGACATGTATTGTGTGCAAAGTCACTGAGAAGATTATCAGGAGGAGAGTGGTCGAACACCTGGAACGGAACAAGATTATAAATGAAAACCAGCATGGGTTCATGGAAGGCAAATCTTGTATCACAAACCTCCTGGAGCTTTATGACAAGGTAACAGAAGTAAGACACGAGAGAGAGGGGTGGGTTGATTGCGTTTTCCTAGACTGCAGGAAGGCCTTTGACACAGTTCCCCACAAGAGATTAGTGCAGAAGCTGGAGGATCAGGCGCATGTAACAGGGAGGGCACTGCAATGGATCAGGGAATACCTGACAGGGAGGCAGCAACGAGTCATGGTACGTGAAGAGGTATCACAGTGGGCGCCTGTGACGAGCGGGGTCCCACAGGGGTCAGTTCTAGGACCAGTGCTATTTTTGATATGTGCGAACGACGTGATGGAAGGAATATACTCTGAAGTGTCCCTATTCGCAGATGATGTGAAGTTGATGAGAAGAATTAAATCGGATGAAGATGAGGCAGGACTGCAAAGAGACCTGGACAGGCTGGACATGTGATCCAGAAACTGCCTTCTCGAATTCAATCCTGCCAAATGCAAAGTCATGAAGATTGGGGAGGGGCAAAGAAGACCGAAGACAGAGTATAGGCTAGGTGGACAAAGACTACAGACCTCACTCAGGGAGAAAGACCTCGGGGTGACCATAACACCGAGCACGTCACCGGAGGCACACATCAACCAAATAACTGCTGCAACATACGGGCGCCTGGCAAACCTGAGAATAGCGTTCCGATACCTTAATAAGGAATCGTTCAAGACACTGTACACTGTGTATGTAGGCCCATACTGGAGTATGCAGCACCAGTCTGGAACCCACACCTGGTCAAGCACGTCAAGAAGTTAGAGAAAGTACATAGGTTTGCAACAAGGCTAGTCCCAGAGCTCAGGGGAATGTTGTACGAGGAAAGGTTGAGGGAAATCGGACTGACGACACTGGAGGACAGAAGGGTCAGGGGAGACATGATAACGACATACAAGATACTGCGGGGAATAGACAAGGTGGACAGAGATAGGATGTTCCAGAGAGGGGACACAGAAACAAGGGGTCACAACTGGAAGCTGAAGACTCAGACGAGTCACAGGGACGTTAGGAAGTATTTCTTCAGTCATAGAGTCGTCATGAAGTGGAATAGCCTAGCAAATGAAGTAGTGGAGGCAGGAGCCATACATAGTTTTAAGAAGAGGTATGATAAAGCTCAGGAAGCAGAGAGAGAGAGGACCTAGTAGCAATCAGTGAAGAGGCGGGGCCAGGAGCTGAGTCTCGACCCCTGCAACCACAATTAGGTGAGTACAATTAGGTGAGTACACACACACACACACACACACATATATATGTATATATATATATATATATATATATATATATATATATATATATATATATATATATATATATATATATATATATATATATATATATATATATATATATATATATATATATATATATATATATATATATATATATATATATATATATATATATATATATATATATATATATATATATATATATATATATATATATATATATATATATATATATATATATATATATATATATATATATATATATATATATATATATATATATATATATATATATATATATATATATATATATATATATATATATATATATATATATATATATATATATATATATATATATATATATATATATATATATATATATATATATATATATATATATATATATATAGGATGGGGTCCACCTCTGGTGTTCAACAGCCTCCCATCAAGCATTAGGGGAATTGCCAATAAACCCCTGGCTGCCTTCAAGAGGGAGCTGGACAGATACCTAAAGTCAGTGCCGGATCAGCCGGGCTGTGGCTCGTACGTTGGACTGCGTGTGGCCAGCAGTAACAGCCTCGTTGATCAGGCCCTGATCCACCGGGAGGCCTGGTCATGGACCGGGCCGCGGGGGCGTTGATCCCCGGAATAACTTCCAGGTAACCTCCAGGTGGTGTAAATTGTGGGACCCACAGCCTCGAAGTGGATAAAAAGACTTCAAGGAAGAATATTCGGATTTCATCCTAAAGCCATTTGCATATTCCACTTCCCCTACCACCCCATCTTTTCATTCTTTTTTAGCAATAGGTGTATTTTATTACATAATATGGTACAAAAGGTTTAAGAGATATACAGTAAATGAGATGTGAGAGATACATGTCTAGTACATATTGTTACGTGTCTGTCGCTGATTATAATGCGATAATTTCATCCAGATCATCAGAACTGGGGCGTGTGCCCAAAATGCAGCAGGCATTACCCCTCTGAAAAGCAGCGCTGAGTCGCTGGAACAGAAAACTAGTTTCCCTGGGATCCCTAGTTACCCTGATGAGTCTTTTGCCTAGCTCCTTAAGGAACTTAGATGCACTCTTTCCCCATGAGCCAAGGGTCTCTGAGCCTATGGGAACAAACATATAATGATGAGCAAGTTCTCTGTATTTTCTAGACTTTTTGGACTCACTGAAGCTGGCAGCTGTCGCTCCTTCTTCCCTGGTATATTGGAGATAGGTATCAGATGCACATGTGTAGTTACACCACATGCTTGCCTTCTGTCCAGGCTTGAAGGGTGATACCATCTGGACGCTTTTGGATGCCATCAGATCTGCATAGTTGGGGTGGCTCCCTTACTGCTGGGCATCTGGCTGTTGTGAGACTCCTCTTGATAATGTTATTAATCTCCTCATGTCTTGCAGTCTTTCCCTCGGATTTACGGCACACAAGGCCATGGTACTCGAATAGGTCTGCTGCTTCACTGCCACAAATACACCTGTGTTCGGAGAGAATAGGGGCGGCAAGACGAAGGGCAACACCAATGCGGATGGTCTGTGGGTCGAGGCGTGTGCCAAGGCTGGAGTTTGGAACAGCCAACAGAAATTCCCCTGCATGAGGAATTCTCACTACCAGGAGGCGGGCTCTATCCTTCCCTGACACACTCTGAAGCATTGTTGAGGCTATATTCTTCACTACTGGGCCATCCCAGTGCGACTGCTTGTAGCTGTTGGGGGGAGCAGGTCTGGTTTCAGAGCCCGTTAGATTATCCCAGATCCTGGCTCCGTCAATGAACTTTTGGCCTTGGACTCCAATCTTGTCCCTAAGATGTTCAGAGAGAATCGCTACTACAAGCCCACTGGATGCAACGCATGAGGACAGAAAAGCAGGTAGCGCAATCTGTGATGACTTACGGACACCAATGCCTCCTAGTCTGACTGGAAGTGTAGCTTGGTTCCACTGCCCGTCTTCTAGAGTAAGGTTAAGTACTTTCGTAAAAATCTGCCTCAGGATAGTGCCATAATCGTGCAGTATAGGGTTATCATATGAAGGTGCACATCTTAGGAAATATGTCAACCTGCGCAGACTCAAGCACTTTGTGAGAAGGTACAAGGCATCGTGGGTGTCAAGATTGCCTATTCGTTGTTCCATTCTCCTTGACTCTTCCAATTTCTTCCTGAGAATTGTGTCAATGGCATTGCTTCCCAGAGGTGCTCCAAGCAAGACGCTATTTGTGGGGGCTCCTGGTAGTTTTGATCTCACTGCATCTATCACTTGTTGACTAACTGAGATGATTTCACATTTGGGTGGATTCCAGATGAGACCCATTTCCTGTCCCAGTGTCATTGCTCGTGTAAGATCATCTAGGAGGGACTCCTTGGTACTTGCTGTTGTGCCATCATCCAGGAACCAGATGTTTAGCCCACTGGTCAGTCTGACTGTGATTTCCCTAACTGCCATACAGAAGAGAAATGGTGAGAGAGGATCCCCTTGTTGGACACCCTCTGATGATGTGATTTCATATTCTCCAAACAGGAGCATTGATTCCTTGCTATACCCAGCTGAAACAAAGGGGAAGAGACCAGGGAAATGTTCTTGTACAGCTGCTAATACCACGTCTCTTTTCAGGAGATTAAATGTATTCTTGAAGTCTAATTTTACCACTTCATTGTCATCAAGCAGGTTGTTGATATACGCCCTTGTTGCATAAACCGCTGCTTCACTTCCTTGAGAGACCCCAAAGTCAAGCTGTTTGGTTGAAGCATCATGGCTGCCTCTGTGCGAATGCTTCGGACAGCAGCTTTGGAAACGAGGCGGCGAAAAGTGTTGCTCACTGCAATTGGCCTAATTCCTTCATTCTTCTTTTTAAGTGCACAAAGTGATGCACCTAGAAAGGAAGGTTTAATTTCATCAGGAATTATATATATATATATATATATATATATATATATATATATATATATATATATATATATATATATATATATATATATATATATATATATATATATATTATCACACTGGCCGATTCCCACCAAGGCAGGGTGGCCCGAAAAAGAAAAACTTTCACCATCATTCACTCCATCACTGTCTTGCCAGAAGGGTGCTTTACACTACAGTTTTTAAACTGCAACATTAACACCCCTCCTTCAGAGTGCAGGCACTGTACTTCCCATCTCCAGGACTCAAGTCCGGCCTGCCGGTTTCCCTGAACCCCTTCATAAATGTTACTTTGCTCACACTCCAACAACACGTCAAGTATTAAAAACCATTTGTCTCCATTCACTCCTATCAAACACGCTCACGCATGCCTGCTGGAAGTCCAAGCCCCTCGCACACAAAACCTCCTTTACCCCCTCTCTCCAACCTTTCCTAGGCCGACCCCTACCCCGCCTTCCTTCCACTACAAACTGATACACTCTTGAAGTCATTCTGTTTCGCTCCATTCTCTCTACATGTCCGAACCACCTCAACAACCCTTCCTCAGCCCTCTGGACAACAGTTTTGTTAATCCCGCACCTCCTCCTAACTTCCAAACTACGAATTCTCTGCATTATATTCACACCACACATTGCTCTCAGACATGACATCTCCACTGCCTCCAGCCTTCTCCTCGCTGCAACATTCATCACCCATGCTTCACACCCATATAAGAGCGTTGGTAAAACTATACTCTCATACATTCCCCTCTTTGCCTCCAAGGACAAAGTTCTTTGTCTCCACAGACTCCTAAGTGCACCACTCACTCTTTTCCCCTCATCAATTCTATGATTCACCTCATCTTTCATAGACCCATCCGCTGACACGTCCACTCCCAAATATCTGAATACATTCACCTCCTCCATACTCTCTCCCTCCAATCTGATATTCAATCTTTCATCACCTAATCTTTTTGTTATCCTCATAACCTTACTCTTTCCTGTATTCACCTTTAATTTTCTTCTTTTGCACACCCTACCAAATTCATCCACCAATCTCTGCAACTTCTCTTCAGAATCTCCCAAGAGCACAGTGTCATCAGCAAAGAGCAGCTGTGACAACTCCCACTTTGTGTGTGATTCTTTATCTTTTAACTCCACGCCTCTTGCCAAGATCCTCGCATTTACTTCTCTTACAACCCCATCTATAAATATATTAAACAACCACGGTGACATCACACATCCTTGTCTAAGGCCTACTTTTACTTGGAAAAATTTTCCCTCTTTCCTACATACTCTAACTTGAGCCTCACTATCCTCGTAAAAACTCTTCACTGCTTTCAGTAACCTACCTCCTACACCATACACTTGCAACATCTGCCACATTGCCCCCCTATCCACCCTGTCATACGCCTTTTCCAAATCCATAAATGCCACAAAGACCTATATATATATATATATATATATATATATATATATATATATATATGTGTGTGTGTGTGTGTGTGTGTGTGTGTGTGTGTGTGTGTGTGTGTGTGTGTGTGTGTGTGTGTGTGTGTGTGTGTGTGTGTGTGTGTGTGTGTGTGTGTGTGTAATATCATAAATGCGGTAGAAAACATTCACATACACAGTCACAAATACAGCCACTTAAACAGTCACAATGCAGTCACGAATACAGTCACCAATACAGTCACAAATACAGTCACAATTAGAGCCACATACACAGTAACGAATACAGTAAAAACTCAGCCACAAATACAGTAACATAGACAGTCACAGTAGGAAGAAACACGTATCAGAGCGACAAAAACAAACACACAAAAATGGAAGTTTGGTGTGCGTGACTTGCGTAAACGATTTAGGGATTGTTGGGAGCGTCTAGCAGAGAAGGAAGACACGAGAGAGAGAGAGAGAGAGAGAGAGAGAGGAAGAGAGAACAAGAAGATGCGATTGGTATACCATTTCGATGCCCGGACACTAGTCCAAAATCCTGCTTGTCAACTCTCCATGAGAAGTTAACACAAATGCAGTAAAATGAGAGCATTTTTGATGCTGTCGTCTGGCCTACGCAGGAAGCTTCATCGAAACCATAAACCTGGAAGCCACTACAATCACCGAACTCTCCCAGATCAGTCACTACCTAGAAAAGGCACATGGTGCTTCTCGCCAACCCTTTCACCAGGTACATTTCACAGATTCGTTCTCAAACAGGAAGTTCAACATTGCCACCACTTAATCTCAGTCAGGATATTACCAAACGAAAGCATCATGAATGTAACATCGGTTTTTGCAGGGGGTACAAACTCTTCCTTGTAGGGAAACATTAACGTTTCGCCAAACAGTGGCTTCATCAGTCCATACACAGGAGAACGGTGAAGAACAGGAGTTTGAGGTAATCAGTCCCTCAGCCTTGGGTCGATGTGGTCAGTCCATCAATCCTGGTGTTCTTTTCAGGATTGATGGACTGACTACATCGGCTCAAGGCTGAGGGACTGATTACCTCAAACTCCTCCTGTTCTTCACCATTCTCCTTTGTATGGACTGATGAAGCCACTGTGTGGCGAAACACTTCTTCGTTAAAGATACCCAAGTGTTGCACATATGTCTAATTTATCAACGTGTCGGTTCTCTGAACCATTCATCTACACTTCAAGTAGGCTATCGTCGGTAGCCTCTTCATTGCTCACCGAAATTCCAACAATCAATTATGTGAATGGTGCAGAACTGACTGTCAGTTAAATCGATGTTCAAAGATGTTTTGAATCACCTCTCAGCAGCATTTCGAACAACATTCAGAGCAGCGGTTTTTAACATTCAGCAGGACCTAGAAAATGTACAGAGAACTTTCACGGCGCGAATAACGGAGATAAAACACCTCAATTATTGGGAGCGCTTGAGGTTCCTAAACCTGTATTCCCTGGAACGCAGGAGGGAGAGATACATGATTATATACACCTGGAAAATCCTAGAGGGACTAGTACCGAACTTGCACACGAAAATCACTCACTACGAAAGCAAAAGACTTGGCAGACGATGCACCATCCCCCCAATGAAAAGCAGGGGTGTCACTAGCACGTTAAGAGACCATACAATGAGTGTCAGGGGCCCGAGACTGTTCAACTGCCTCCCAGCACACATAAGGGGGATTACCAACAGACCCCTGGCAGTCTTCAAGCTGGCACTGGACAAGCACCTAAAGTCAGTTCCGGATCAGCCGGGCTGTGGCTCGTACGTTGGTTTGTGTGCAGCCAGCAGCAACAGCCTGGTTGATCAGGCTCTGATCCACCAGGAGGCCTGGTCACAGACCGGGCCGCGGGGGCGTTGACCCCCGGAACTCTCTCCAGGTAAACTCCAGGACCTCTGGCTAAGAAACCTGTGCGACGCTTCGAACCGAGTTGACCTGATGTTCAACTCACTTCACATCTCAATCAGTCTCTCTAGTACATTTACACAGACTTATTCCTTCCAAGTTATTCATTCTGTAACTTCATGAAGCTCTCATGTGGGCGAAACGTCGTCAATAATGCTTACATGTAAGTGCATATGTGATTCACGAAATCGTAATGACACGATTGCAAGCAAACCATACCACGGGTGGGGATAGAACCCGCGATCAGAGAGTCTCAAAACTCCAGACCGTCGCGTTAGCCACTGGACCAGCTAGCCACAATAAGATTCGTCCAACTAGGTATATTTCTACACCATAGGAAGGTTAGCATAGGCGCCACTGTGACCACAAATGCAAGTTTTTACAGACGAATCTCCAGCTACCGTGGCCGTGACGAACTCTAGCTCAAGTCCCCTCAAAGCTGTTAACATGACCCACGAAATCGTAATGACACGATTGCAAACAAACCATACCACGGGTGGGGATAGAACCCGCGATCAGAGAGTCTCAAAACTGCATATGTGTCTGTTTCTCACCCCAAGGCTGCTGAGTAAATGTGTTGATTAGAAAGTATCAATAACTCACATCTATTAACCTTTTCAAAGAACGAAGTAAATAATCCTCTTTGATGAAAAAAGGCAAATGCAGCCAGTGTCAGTGTTTACGAAAGGAAGACGCGAGTAACGATCAACAACTACTGAACAGTGTCCTACCAGTCACTTGGAAAATCCTAAAGACACAATGCTACGGAAAAACTTCATTATTTTTATTTTTTACTCTCACTCGTTACTTTGTGATGGTCAACGTGGCTTCAGAAAAAAGTGGCTCTGCAGATGACCTTCTTTTAAACCACTCTGGTTATATAGTTCCAATTATTGGATGAATCTAAGATCAACTGAGAAGCAGCGCTAGATATTATGAGTGCAGTTTACAGGGTCCGGCACTTGGGACTCTTGTTGAGATTACAGGAAGGAATATCCGGCACCACTATATACTAAAGGGTTATTCTTAATGAAACATAGTCTGTAAACCACTCAACCGGCGCCAGCGTACCACAAGGAAGTATACTTGGTTCATTGCTATGGTGTGTCTTCAACACTTTACTTCATCACATCTTAAAACTATAGAGCTATAACAACCCCATACCAATGAGGATATGGTATGGTGATACTGACAAGATGCGGAAAAAGACATTTATGTACAGTTCAGGATATTTATTAAAGGAAACGTTTCGCCACGAGTGGCTTCTTCAGTCCTAATACAGAGAAAACTAAGAAAACGCGTATTTATAGTGGCAGGAGTCAGGTGAAGTGACGCGTGGGTAGAGGTGAAAGTAGTAGTAGTAGTAGTAGTAGTAGCAGTGGAACTAAGGTGGTGAGACGGATGGCTACAGAGGGACCTGTTGACATCATGTAACAGCAGTTTCCAGAATGGGTAATATTCTGTTGATTAGCAATTTTGAGATACTGTAACTACCGGACTTTTGCTTTATAGTGTTACTGACAGCAATTAGGGCAGCTTCTATGCATTTTCTGTTACATGATGTCAACAGGTCCCTCTGTAGCCATCCGTCTCACCACCTTAGTTCCACTACTACTACCACCTCTACCCAAGCGACACTTCACCTGACTCCTGCCACTGTATATACGCATTTTCCTAGTTTTCTCTGTATTAGGACTGAAGAAACCACTCGTGGCGAAACGTTTCCTTTAGTAAATGTCCTGAACTGTACATAAGTGTCTTTTTCCACAACCCCATACCAACCTGGGTAAAATGAATACATGTATATGTTTCTGAGAAAACACAAGATGGTCTTTATGCAGCGTAATATTACCCTGGACGAGGATGAAGGGCAGGTTTCTTAGAACCCGGCCATGATGTTGATATTCTGAATATGAAATATTACTTTACAATAACTAAGAATAGCGATGTGGTAACTCTAAAAAGGTAGCCAATAATTTTTAGAGAACTGAGATGTATATAGTTCCTGCTCGACAACAGAGGCTTCCAAAAATACATATACTTGGCGCAAGCCTAATCTTCGACTTCTAGATTTATCTTTTCAGTAGTATCTTCAGAAACGGGAAGATGTCGGAGTCCTTGCTCTTATGTACACTACCCAAGCTCTCAAGTTCCGCCATACAGCTCCAGTCTCATACAGTTAGGAGACAGGTAACACACCACACCACCAATAGCTATCCTAAGCTCTACTTTGGCTGTACCTGTTTTCACGAACGCAATTCCGCCAATGTTCATTCATTCCTTGAATTCATCGCGTTTGGAAGAAGTGCTTACTTAACATGCACATTATAGACAGCAGGAACCAGCTCCAACCCTCTTCCCAACATTTGTCTCTTAATATTCAATAAAGCACAGTCGCATTTGAAGGGAAAATAGTAGGCTTTGTGATACAAGAGTTTCACAAATACCGAATAACCAGAAAAACCACACTGTTAAAAAAATAAATGAATTGAAAATAATAATCTGTAAGAATAAATAAGTAAAGATTTAACACAGGAAGACTTAAAATTCATTTTATCTCTAAATAAATATATATGAACAATGTAATAATATATTTTTTACAGACAAAACAGAAAAAAGCAAGATAATGAATTTAACGGTGGCCCCTGGATCTTGTGGTGAGATTATTTCAGCACCTCTCAATCTTCGGGTGCTGAAGCAAAAGCACCCAAAGATTGAGAGGTGTTAGGTGGACGGTGCTGCTACCTGACGAAGAGTGGACAGGTGACGAACTGCTCCAAGGAAAGGACCTCGGCTGGACGAAGTCCAGTCAGGGATGAATAATCCGAGTCACAACCAGACACTGGCTCTTGAAGAAGCGTCGGATTTCTAACCTTCGTTGGGTTAATGAAATTACAATCAGGTCGCAAACACCACCTAATCCGAGTATATACTGAGAAGTGGTCTGGTGATACTGATAAGATGAGGAAAAAGACACTTATGTACAGTTTAGAACATTTATTAGAGGAAACGTGTCACTACGAGTGGCTTTTTCAGTCCTAATACAGAGAAAACTAAGATCGAGGATATACAGTGGCAGGAATCAGGTGGTAAGCTGCGAGATGGTAATAGTAGTAATAGTAGTAGTAGAGTTATGGTGAGATGGGTTGATCTGAAGACCTGTTTCTTAGTTATCTCTATATTAGGACTGAAGAAACCACTCTTGGAGAAATGTTTCCTCTAATCAATGTCCTGAACTGTAAATAAGTCTCGTTTTTCCAATTCGAATACAGTTCCGTCAGGAACGAGATCCCAATAACAGACACTGAAGGAGACTCGACTAACAAGACAGGAATGCATGGAATCACTAATATAATAATAATAATAATAATAATAATAATAATAATAATAATAATAATTGTCGTCCAGGTATAGCAGTACAGTCTAGGTGACCCATACTCGACTCCTGGGTTAAGAGAACTCAAGGAATTCCCAGGATACTACAATGGCTGAAAGTCAAAGGAACTGAACGTTAATCTCAACTTGCGATTGAAGTAACGACTCGTAACCAACAAAGCTATTACAGTTGTGATGAATGGTTTGAAAAACCGACAAGTTGAAGATTGAGACACTTATGCAGCATATGGGAATCTTTATTCAGGAATCGTTTCGCCACACAGTGGCTTCATCAGTCCAATACAAAGAGGAAGGCGTAAGGAGAGGAGGAGTATGAGGTAATCAGTCCCTCAGCCTGGAGTCGATGTGTTCAGTCCATCAATCTTGTAGAATGTACAGCATAGGGCCGCATCATGGGATCTTGTTACAAAAAATTCTTCAACACTTGTTCAACCTTTGGACGAAGACCTACTTCGACTAGTGGATGGTACCACTATGACCCCGCCTCCTCCTGCTTCACCTCACCTCACTACAGTATATAAGCCACGTCTACGGCCCTATGCTGTACATTCTACAAGATTGATGGACTGAACACATCGACTCCAGGTTGAGGGACTGATTACCTCATACTCCTCCTCTCCTTACGCCTTCCTCATTGTATTGGACTGATGAAGCCACTGTGTGGCGAAACGTTTCCTGAATAAAGATTCCCATATGCTGCATAAGTGTCTCAATCTTCAAAGCTATTACACAAGAAAATCCAAAACTATTCAGTAATGGACTAAGTGAAATAAAACACGTGTAAAGTGTTAGGATATTTTATTGAAAAAAAAAATGGTTCTCCCCGAATGGCTTCTTCGTTTTTGACTAAAGGACTGAAGAGACCATTCGTGACGAAACGGTTCCTCAATAAAAAAAAAATCCTACTACCGCGCATGAGACTTATTTCACGTATATCGTCATTTTTTTATCATCTCTTTCCCGGTAATGGGTAAAGCTACTTAAGTGGTCAGCAAAGAGGCAGAGGATGAAGTGAAGACTCAGTGCCTGGTCTGGAAGTGAAAGAAAACAGAAAGGAAAAGAAAAAAAAAATGCTTACACGGCACCAGGTCATGTACACTCGAGGTTTAATATCTGGATCATAGATGGCGTTGACTTGCATGTAAACCGGGTGATAAGGGAATAACGAAGACCCAACCCGTTGCTCCTTTATGTGTGTGTGTGTGTGTGTGTGTGTGTGTGTGTGTGTGTGTGTGTGTGTGTGTGTGTGTGTGTGTGTGTGTGTGTGCATGTATATTGTAAAACAATCAGAAGACCTCTGAGAGAGAGGAAGAGAGAGAGAGAGAGAGAGAGAGAGAGAGAGAGAGAGAGAGAGAGAGCCTAGCAGACAAATAAGAAGAATGGGGGAGGAAACAAAGAAACACAAGCAACAATATGCTGCAAGAGAGAAACAAACAAAAACGCAAATACTCCGGAAGTGCAACTCCCCCCCCCCTACCAAAAGATAAACTTTCCACCTCCATCGCTTCCCCTCATGCTGCCTCCCCTCCCTTCTCCCTCCACAGATTCCCCTCCCTCCCCTTCCCATCTTCCATATCCCTTCCCTCCCTTTCTTGCAGTTTTTACTTTCCCCGCTCCTCCCCTTAATATGCTCTTTTATGACCTCTCCCTCCTTCCTTCCCCTTTACCCCCATCTCTCTTTTTCCCCTTCTCTCTTTTTCCCCATTTCTCTCAGTCTTTTTCCCATTTCTCCATCTTTTCTCCTCCCCTTTCTTTCCTCTCTTCTCTTTCCCCTCTCATCCCCTCCCCTATCTCGCTTCCTATTCCCCTCTCCTCTCCCCCCTCCCCTCCACACCAATTAATCGTAAACGAAACAATACAATAAATGAAAGAAATGGTAGCAACATACTGTGAACTTTTTCAACACACACATAGAGTAGTCAGGAAGTTGAATAACCTAGAGAGTGAGGTAGTGCAGATAGGAACCATACATAGCTTTAAGATGAGGTATGGTCAAGTAGTAGCACTTAGTGAAGAGGTGGGGCCAGGAACTGAGTCTCGACCCCTGCAACCACAATTAGGTGAGTACACACACACACACACACACACACACACACACACACACACACACACACGTTCCTATACCTCAGTAAGGATTCGTTTAAGACTCTGTATACCATTTACGTCAGGCCCATACTGGAGTATGCAGCACCAGTTTGGAATCCACACCTAGTCAAGCACGTCAAGAAATTAGAGAAAGTGCAAAGGTTTGCAACAAGACTAGTCCCAGAGCTACGGGGATTGTCCTACGAAGAAAGGTTGAGGGAAATCGGCCTGGCGACACTGGAGGACAGGAGGGTCAGGGGAGACATGATAACGACATATAAAATACTGCGCGGAATAGACAAGGTGGACAAAGACGGGATGTTCCAGAGAAGGGACACAGACACAAGAGGTCACAATTGGAAGTTGAAGACTCAGATGAATCAAAGGGATGTTAGGAAGTATTTCTTCAGTCATAGAGTAGTCAGGCCGTGGAATAGCCTAGAAAATGACGTAGTGGAGGCGGGAACCATACATAGTTTTAAGGCGAGGTATGATAGAGCTCATGGGGCAGGGAGAGAGAGGACCTAGTAGCAATCAGCGAAGAGGCGGTGCCAGGAGCTGTGGCTCGACCCCTGCAACCACAAATAGGTGAGTACAAATAGGTGAGTACACACACACACACACACACACACACACACACACACACACACACACACACAAACACACACACAAACACGCGCGTGCGAGCAGGATCCTGAGAAAGGGAACGGAAGCAGTGTGTGAGACACTAGCCACAATGTTCAACAAGTCAGGCGACACAAGGCAAATGCCAGAGGTGTGGAAGACAGCAGATGTAGCCTCAATATTCAGGAAACCGGACAGACAGGAATCATTAAAGCAACTGCAGTGGCAACAGACATCCGTGAACTAACACAACTAAAAACTCCACAACTCGTGCAGTCATGGAGAGGGAGAAGAAATTTCTAAGCAAACTGCAGTTGGCATTCAACTAGTGGCTGTATCATTGACACAAGGTAACAGAAATGAGGCAGGTGAGATGGGCCGTCTATATACTTTTGGACAATAAAAAAGGCGTTTTGACACTGTTCTACTCAAGAGACTGTGAAAAGCTAGAGAAGCAGATAGGAATAACAGAAAAAGGGTCGAGGAATATTTAATAAAAAAGGAACCAACGAGTCATAGTCCGAGAAGTGGTGTGGGAATGGGCGCATGAGATGACTAAGGTTTCACAAGGATCAGTACCAGGAGAAGTACTAGTTTTTCTGTATGTGAATGGCATGACGGAAGAGATAAAGTCAGAGGTATTCCTGGAGGCGGATGATGTGCAATTATTGAGGAGAATACAAGCAGATGAGGACCAGTGAAGACTACAGAGACCTGGCCAGGCTGCAGGTATAGTTTGACAAGTGGCTACTAGAAGTTAACCCCCACAAGTGCAAAGTTATGAAGAGTAGGGATGAGCAAAGAAGACCGCAAGCAGAGTACAACACGGGTAGCTAAGACTGCGAGCCTTCCTCAAGGCCGCAAATCTAATATTAGCTTTCAGGAACTTGAGCAAGAAGACATTAATGATACTGCATAAGGAATGTGTCAGGACCATATTGGAAAATGCAGTACCAGTATGAAATCCACCCGAACAAGTACGTTAAGAAACTGGAAAGTGCAGAGGACTTTGCCCCGAGAAAAGTCTTGGGGAAAAAGGGTACGTGTTATGAAGAGAAATTAAAGGAGGTAAACCAAATGACATTTAAACGAAAGAAGAACCAGAGGTGATATAACAACGTACAAAATACCGAGAGGAATAGGTAGGATGGACAAGGACAGTTTGCTGGAAAGGCGAGAAACGGGAACACGATGGCACATCTGGAAGTGGAAACACAGATGAGTCACATGGATGTTAGGAAGTATTTCCCCGGTATTAAAGTGATCTGGGAGGGGAGACATATTAACAACATTGAAAATGCTAAGTCAGACTGTTTGAGAGGTAGGAAACCGATACAAGAGAGCATATTAGGAAGTTAAAAACACAGGTGAATCACAAGAATATCAGGAGTATTTATGCAGCCTCAGGGAGGCCAGGAAGTGGAATGACGAGGAAGTGGTGGAGGCAAGGTCTATACACAGTTTTAATTTCAGGTATAACAGGGCACACGAGGCTAGGATGACGTGAATTTGACAGATGGTAAGTTGAGAAACGGGGCCCTGCAGCCAAGACTCGACTCCTGCAACCACATCAAGGCAAGTACAAATACACACACACACACACACACACACACACACACACACAATTGTTCCCTTGTTAATTGCCTAACACCAGCTAAATGACTGTCCCACAGACGAGGGGAAAGAAGGGGATAATGTAATTATATTTGGTATAATCTGTGAAATGAGAAACATCACGAGGGGGAAGGGTTCACAGTATTACAAAAAAATCCACGTAGCTCTCTCTCTCTCTCTCTCTCCCTTCCTCGTTATCGTGTTGTGGGTGCGAGTGGAATGTTGTGGAAAGAGGGGGAGGGAAGTGTGTGTGTGTGTGTGTGTGTGTGTGTGTGTGGGCATGTGTTCTCCTATTTGTGCTCACTTCTTTCTAGCTACAGAGATCGAGTCTCAGCTCCTGTCCCCACTTCTCACACTGGCCTCTTATGGAATTACTCTCTCCTGGCTTCGTGGGCTCTATCATGCCTATTCTTCAAGCTTTGTGTAAATCCTGCATCTACAACTTCATTGTCCAGGCTAAAGAAATATTTCCCGAAAGCCGTTTGACTCATCTGTGCATTTTGGCTTCCAGCTGTGCCCTCGTGTACCAATTTCCCGCCTCTCGAAAAGCCTGTCCCTATCCATCCTATCATTATCTCTTAGTATTTTGCATTATCATGTCCTCTCCGGTACATACATCCTTAGATATCAACAGGTCTAATCCCTGCCTCTCCTCAAAGGTCTACCATCCTTTCTCTGGGATTAGTCTCGTAGCAAACCTCTACAATTTATTTATTTTCTTCTATATATTTTATCAGATTTGGGATTTTTGCTGGTGCTACATTCTTTAAGATCAACCCAAGTCGTATACAGTGTCGTAATTCTTTTTTTTAAGAGTCCTAAGTCATAATCTTAGATTTGATTGACACGCATAAGTTCAAAGGACACTTGGATGATTTGCACTTCTGGTAGTATGATCGGTGCTGTTCACGCTCCGAGGTCCTTCTCCTTGAATGATGAATTTTTGCAGCTCTTGTACCCCGTGAGAGTAGTGTAAACAGTGAAGGCTTGTACCACCGGCCTACTTCTAACCCGTGATGTTAAGATAAGATAAGATTTTCTTCGGATTTTTAACCCCGGAGGGTTAGCCACCCAAGATAACCCAAGAAAGTCAGTGTGTCATAGAGGACTGTCTTATTTTCATTGACAGCAAGTGTAAGAAAACACTCCCAATATTTCCATCCGGCCGGGAATCGAACCAAGGACACTCAGTGTGTGAGGCGAGAGCGTCACCCACCAGGCCACGGAACACCATTAATGACCTCGTCAGCGCACATTCACAAGTGCAAAGTCCAACCGGCAGCAGTTTTTCACCTAAAGAAAATCATTACTGAGAGTCATACAGTGAAAATGATAAACAGGTTTGATCCATGGAAAGAGAGAGAGCGAGAGAGAGAGAGAGAGAGAGAGAGGTAGTTTTAATGTTGAGAATTAATATTAATATTGCGTAATATATAAACACTCACAAGAACCATTTCATTTTCTTACGCATTACGCAGTGTCGATTTCTGATCGAACTATGTTGCTTAACAAAGTTAAATATCACTTTTAACTTATGCCAGTTTTATTTAACATAAATAAGCCTATACATGTGTATAACTAGTTACAATACCGTGACTGGAACAATACACAAATAACCCGCACGTAGGAGAGAGAAGCTTACGACGACCTATCGGTCCGACTTTTACAAGCCACACTATATGCACTGGCTCCCTCACCTTCGTGTGTTAGCGTGACTTGTAAATGGTCCAAGTCGAACCGAAACGTCGTCATGAGCTCCTCTCGCCTAATTGCGGGGTATTTGTGTATATGTAGTTGCCAGTAAGTCAGCAACGAAAGCGATAGGGTAACGCCTAGCAGCAAGGTAACTTGTCAGAGCCTCTTGGCCAAATATATTCTCTTATTAATCCTCTCCTACAACTCCAGCGCGAGTGTAGTTCTCATCAACGGTGTGTGGTCCAGCTGCAGTGAGCAGCAGGTGTTAAATACGAGACTAACGATATTCACAAGGCCTCCTTCTATCCATAAAAGGAATCTTGATGGCAAGGTTACTTGTTGAAAGACCGGCATTACCCACATTATATAGTAAAGTGCGGTAGACAGCAGCCATGCATGGACGTACTGCCCTCCTGTCAACTGGAAACCAGTTACTGTTTTCTTTCTTGCACTCTGGCAGGATTATGATCTTTTCTGTCTCATGAACACGTAAGATGACAGGTAAATCTTAAAATCTTCAATAAACACCTGCATGTAGGAAACACTTGTGGCGATGTTGCTATCCGTCATTCATTATACACATGCTTTTATTCTCCTGTACTCTTAATAGTTCTTAATTTTTTTAAATATTTCCTTTCAAACCTAATAAGCTTGATCAGAGACCTAGTCGTGGGGTAAGATAATCCCCAGAAACACTAAGAGATAACAGATAATTGATGTTTCTTTCCGGGTTGAACTTCATGAAATCATGACTCTATCACCCTTGTCTGCAATAAAAGTCTTCTCAGCACGAAGTGTCTTTCTACCAGTCAAGTCTATCGGCGAATGATAGACTTGTCCGCACCAGCACACGGTAAAAAGCGTAACTAATACAAAAAAAATTAGTCCCAGGTCGACAATCAACCAGAGTATTAGCATGAAGATACAAATTTCACGTTATATTGTCAGATGTCAATCATAATCAAGGATCAAGAAAAAGGTCAAACTTGCCTAGAGATTGTTTCACTGCATAGATGACAGCTCCAGATCACAATTCTCCTCTGTGACATTAATCGCAAGACAAGAAAAGCATCAACGATTGAGTGGGAAGGTAGGGATAGGGAGAGAATCAGCGAGAGATTGGTGGAAAAAAAAGAGTTGAAGGGAAGGGAAAGTGGAAAAACTGAAAGGGGAAGATAAAGGGAGAGTGAGCACGATGTAGTTTAAGGTGAAGGGAATTCACAAGCTTTTGGTACATCAGAAGACACGCCCTCATGACAGTTCCAAATCCTTTAAATCAAGGTCCCCCTCATCACCATAATGGCGCAACTTTGTAGAGTTTGTAGCTCCCGAGTGCTCCACCTCGTGGAGATTATGGAAGTAAACACACGGGGAGAAACGAATAGAAAATGAGTGCGAAATGAAAGTAAAGCTTGAATAGTAACCCCTTCATGAAAAATGAATACCCCGAAAGACATTTGAGAGAGGCACTGCCAAGAGAAACAAACACTGCTATTCATATTTCGTCCTAGTGTTGGAGGCTAGAGGGGGGGATGTGGTGTGGCGGGAGGAAGATGGATGTGGTAGTGGGAGGTGGAGGAGTGGGAAGGAAAATAAAGAGGGAGAATAAACCCTTTACAGTAGCCTACTACTGGCAGATTAAGTCGATGGACCCAGTCTGGCTGCCAGAGTACGGTTCCTTCCGTCCGTCCTCGGCGAGGTTTGAGTGTACTCTGATCCTGATGTTGGTGTTGAGAGCTGAACAGAGCACGTACAGCATTGCCGTCCTCCCCGGGTCGTTAGGGTGCTCCCTGTCCTGTAGTCGGAAGCCAGGATCAGACAAAGATGAGAACGAAGAGAGTAAATCCCCGTCTTCCGTGTTCCATCGCTGCTTAATGTGGTGGGTAAACTTATCTGTCTTATTTAACATTATTAAGTGCACAGGTACCTTTTACCCAACATTTTAAAATTTCTATCAGGTAACGGAGTTTTCTTACGCAAGTGTTTTTTCTTATACAGAATATGACATTCCAGAAAGACTGCAGGCTTTCTGAAGCATTTTTTTCCCTCGGACGTGACCCATAATGGTCGGCTAACACACAGGTACCTATTTTTAATGCTAGGTGAGCACGGGCAGCAAGGGTATAAGGAAACTTGCCCACGCGTTTCTCCTTGATAGGAAATTAAACTCCCGATTGTGAGTCGAATTTTCTGGGCAATGAGCTGCGAGAGTCCATGCTGCTGTTGCTGTCATGATGTTGCTGCTTCATGCTGCTGCTGCTGCTGCTGCTGCTGGAAGGATATGGATCTCCGGCAGCAACAGTCTTTCAGGCGTGGCGGGGAAAGCAGCGGGGAGCACGAAGAGAGGTTCCTTCCCCCCCCCCCCAGTACGAAGAGAGAGTTAGACAAGCCATATACTAAGATTGTTAACAGCGACGGTATAGATATTGCTCGTGTGAATGCGTATGTGTATGTGAGTACACTCGCGTATACATATTTACAACCACAGTAGCGAAGCTATGCTTTTGGTGTCCCGTTCTCAGTGTTCACGATCTATTCCGTTCTTCCATCACTGATTTGAAAAATAAAAACTTTCTAGCCTTCTTTCCATTTTTTCTCTGTTTACAACTGTGGCGTCTTGTTCTTCTTGATGATGGTACTAAGAACAGGTCTTCTGTATCTATTCTTTCACATTCTTTTTGTGCATGTGTTTGACAATGTTCCTCATTTACTTCTTTCAGCCAACGAGAGCATCTTGACCATTTTCAGAATTTCACTAAAACTCACTTTGCCATTCTAATAGCCATTTTGTAGCTCTGTACTGAAAATTTTTTTAATAACATTATCGGGTGTGTTTTTTTTTTTTTTTCAGGGGCAGACAGACACCGCTTCACTGCTACATGTATTCATTTTGGTCTAACATTACAATGTGACGACTCCTTTTCAGGATTTCCCAATCCATATATCTGAAGGTAATTTTAGTGTGCCAGTGGCAATATTTTGTCACCTAGATTCTCTCTCTCTTTCTCTCTTTCTTTGACGGTTTTAATATTTGATCGCACAATCTACACGTTTCATCTGGCCTTGCACGGCTCTCTCCGTTTTTTTCCCTTTTCATGGCATTTTACACTAAATTCCATCTTCTATTTATTACTCCATTTGCTCAGTGTAAATTGAAACATACATTTTCGTTATCGACAAAACATATTCGTTTAGTTTATTAAGCGTTTCAGGCAAATGATTAATTTGAATAAAAAACACTATCGGGGCAAACACCGATCCTTGCGGCACCCCGTTGGCAGTCTTTCCTGACGGTAATTTTCCTTCCTTTACTGTTAAAAAGTTTCTTGATTAGTCGTTAAAGAGGAATTCAATCACAAGTTTTCTTTAAATTTAAGTATAATCTGCTGTGCCCATCAATTTCTTTTTTGAGTTTTTTTTCCAGCATTCGAAGGGAAAGTTGAGGAGGAGGAGGGAAGAGAGCGAGTGCCAGGGTGCCTTGAGGCTGTTGAAGGACCTCTTAGTACGAGGAACATAAGACCATATGAAAGAAGGAGCACTGCGGTAGGCCTACCGGCCCATGCTAGGCAAGTACAAGGCTACTTTCCCCTTCTTTTCCTTGGATCAAACGCCATCACCATCCACCCTCTTGCTAGTCTAGTGCTTCTCCGATGTAAATAACAATAATCCTCTTGAATATTTTTCGTGTAATAATTCCCGCGATTCTCGTAACAGTTGACAAGATTTGTTATGCAAAGCAATGCCGATTAAAAAAAAAATCGAACTCTTCATCTGTTAACCGATTTTTGCTCTTCGGATGTTTTATCAACATTTCCCTAATGGTTTTCACCGGTATTTTTACCACAAGACTTGTCAGAGAGACTGACCAATACTTTAAAGGGTTTTATTAATAATAATTATTTCATCGTTGTTATTCATAATTATCTTCAGCAGGTAATACTACTCATAGGTACCTACAGCAGGCAATACCACTCACAGGTACACCTTCAGCAGGCAATACCACTCACAGGTACCTTCAACAGGCAATACCACTCACAGGTACACCTTCAGCAGGCAATACCACTCGCAGGTACCTTCAGCAGGCAATACCACTCACAGGTACCTTCAGCAGGCAATACCACTCACAGGTACCTTCAGAAAGCAATACCACTCACAGGTACCTTCAGCAGGCAATACCACTCACAGGTACCTTCAGCAGGCAATACCACTCACAGGTACCTTCAGCAGGCAATACCACTCACAGGTACACCTTCAGCAGGCAATACCACTCACAGGTACCTTCAGCAAGCAATACCACTCACAGGTACCTTCAGCAAGCAATACCACTCACAGGTACCTTCAGCAGGCAATACCACTCACAGGTACCTTCAGCAGGCAATACCACTCACAGGTACCTTCAGCAAGCAATACCACTCACAGGTACCTTCAGCAAGCACGACCACTCACAGGTACAATACCACTCACAGGTACCTTCAGCAAGCAACACCACTCACAGGTACCTTCAGCAAGCAATACCACTCACAGGTACCTTCAGCAAGCAACACCACTCACAGGTACCTTCAGCAAGCAATACCACTCACAGGTACCTTCACCAGGCAATACCACTCACAGGTACCTTCAGCAGGCAATACCACTCACAGGTACCTTCAGCAGGCAATACCACTCACAGGTACCTTCAGCAAGCAACACCACTCACAGGTACCTTCAGCAAGCAATACCACTCACAGGTACCTTCAGCAGGCAATACCACTCACAGGTACCTTCAGCAGGCAATACCACTCACAGGTACCTTCAGCAAGCAATACCACTCACAGGTACCTTCACCAGGCAATACCACTCACAGGTACCTTCAGCAGGCAATACCACTCACAGGTACCTTCACCAGGCAATACCACTCGCAGGTACCTTCAGCAGGCAATACCACTCACAGGTACCTTCAGCAGGCAATACCACTCACAGGTACACCTTCAGCAGGCAATACCACTCACAGGTACCTTCAGCAGGCAATACCACTCACAGGTACCTTCAGCAGGCAATACCACTCACAGGTACCTTCAGCAAGCAATACCACTCACAGGTACCTTCAGCAGGCAATACCACTCATAGGCATCTTCAGCAGGCAGCATTATTCATAGATACCTTCAGCAGGCAATACCACTCACAGGTACCTTCAGCAGGCAATACCACTCACAGCAGCATACCACTCACAGGTACACAGGTACCTTACAGCAGGCAATACCACTCACAGGTATCTTCAGCAGGCAACATTATTCATAGATACCCAATACCACTCACAGCAGGCAATACCACTCACAGGTACCTTCAGCAGGCAATACCCTTCAGCAGGCACAGGTACCTTCAGCAGGCAACACCACTCACAGGTACAGGTACTTCAGCAGGCAACACCACTCACAGGTACCTTCAGCAGGCAACACCACTCACAGGTACCTTCAGCAGGCAATACAGGCAACACCACTCACAGGTACCTTCAGCAGGTACCTTCAGCAGGCAATACCACTCACAGGTACCTTCAGCAGGCAATACCACTCACAGGTACCTTCAGCAGGCAACACCACTCACAGGTACCTTCAGCAGGCAATACCACTCATAGGCATCTTCAGCAGGCAGCATTATTCATAGATACCTTCAGCAGGCAATACCACTCATAGGCATCTTCAGCAGGCAGCATTATTCATAGGTACCTTCAGCAGGCAATACCACTCACAGGTACCTTCAGCAGGCAATACCACTCACAGGTACCTTCAGCAGGCAACACCACTCACAGGTACCTTCAGCAGGCAACACCACTCACAGGTACCTTCAGCAGGCAATACCACTCACAGGTACCTTCAGCAGGCAACACCACTCACAGGTACCTTCAGCAGGCAACACCACTCACAGGTACCTTCAGCAGGCAACACCACTCACAGGTACCTTCAGCAGGCAACACCACTCACAGGTACCTCCAACAATTAACTCTACTTTTAGACCGATGCGTCGTGACGACATACCGCTCACAACAGTAAAGAAAATACGTTACTGAACAAGTTTTATAGGAGCTATATCACATCTCTACTTCGCCACCAGATTTGAATCGAAAGAGAAAGGATAAACATAGAGAAATTGTCTCGCCCAATCGCAATGATTCGTTAGTAAACACCTCAAAGAAAGAACCGGAGTTTGAACCTATGGGAAGTTAGTACTGAAACTGTACCACGCCGGCCTGTGAATTTCTATATCCTAGTAAGGATAGCATTAGCCCCACTATGACTTCAATTCAGGTTCATTATTGTGAGATCTGGAGGGAAGCCAACGCCGTCTTCGCACGTTGTACTAGGATTTATTTAGCCTTTGGGATGAGGCATGTATTATAGTCACCAATGGCCTTAACTTCCCTTCTCAAACCTAGACATATCTCAGCCTCGGTAATTTCACCCTACATAATGTACCACAACTACCACCATCACCACCACCCGCCATGACTCCAACAAAGGATGCCTGTTGCTCGTATGCCCCTGGACGCTCCTTCCTATCTTCCCCTCCCCAAGGCATCCTTGGCGTATCCAGCACACCACAACATCCTTATCATTACAATTTGCCGTGAACGACGGCCAGGGAGGGGTCAACCCGACTCCCACGACACAAACAGAGCATCGGGACTCCCTCCTCCCCTTCAACTCCGAATGATTCTCCTTGCCAGAACTTCGTCCCTCCGTGTTAATTAATTACACCAATGAGGCTGAATTTGATCAATTAGCACAGTGACTGGAAAATAAATGGCAAAGATAAATTACTGGACGTTGAATTATCATAATGTTCCGTACCTTGATGACCCCATTTAATTAAAACAGGACAGGTGGCACTGGAGGAGTGGAACGGTTAGGAAGGAAAGGAACGGAACGGTTAGGAAGGGGAGGAATGGAACGGTTAGGAAGGGGAGGAATGGAACGGTTAGGAAGGGGAAGAACGGAACGCTTAGGAAAGGGAGGAACGGAACTGTTAGGAAGGGGAGGAACGGAATGGTTAGGAAGGGGGGTACAGAGGAATAGGGATACAAGAAGAGGAAGAACAATAAGATGGGACAAAGAGTATAACAGGAGGATGAAGGAAAACAA